>NW_006763131.1:1437444-1586970 GCF_000264905.1 Stereum hirsutum FP-91666 SS1
CTTTCTTCTACAATGAGACACTTAGATGGGATAGCATGTATACTCCGAGTTACGTAGGGTCAATAGTGTTGGTCTCTTGGTTATCCAGTTTCAACCTTCGCTAGCTAGTCGCTTTGAAGCCCTCATAGTATCTGTAACTGTATGTAGGCTCTGTTGTGTATTGTATTTTTTTTTGCCAATAAAATATACTACAAGTTGAGAGCCATACACGTTGAATTGTTGTGAGCAAACTTGGTGGCATACAATTGGTGACATTTACTGCGTGAGAGGGTTGATTCCCGCTCTGTGCGATGTGAGTGAATTCGGCAATATAAAGGGTGGCTCTCAATCCCCTTCGTTTATACCGTGAGACAGATGAAATGTACCCCACACAGGTGAACTTTCTACCAGCAGGAGACTGAATGGAATTAGGTTTACAGGTTTTCCTTCGGTTGACTTTCAACCTTTTCGAAGTGCACAGTGATGTATATCCAACCCGTAGGGCAGTATCTCACTGAATGAGGATTCTGCGTATGCGACGGCTGTCTCTGAAAAACCACAATGCCGTTATTCTAATTCTGATTCAAACTGCTACCAAATTCAAACCCGAAGACCGTAAAATCACACATTCTCGCGCCATATAGTACCTCAACTCAGGCCCACCATTGATAGCCAAACCCCTCAGAAAAATGCATTCATATCGAACTCAGGTACCTGCACATCATGTTTCGCCGACTTCATCAAGCTCCCCATCCCCGCCTTCCTCGCCACCAAATCTCCCTCGTCCTCCTTCATCTTCTCTTCCCCTTCCCTTACTGGTAGCCCTCCCTCTCCATCAATCGAAAGCGATAGCGAGGTCCGTGACTGAGCACCGTCGCCGTTGAGGTTGGTCGTGGGTGTAAGGGCAGCGTTGGCGTTTTGCTCGACAGGCTCGGGCGAAGGTCGTCGTGTGGGCGGCTGCGTCGATACGTCCATGTCTATGAGGATAGACGATCGTCGGCGCATAGCTGGGCCGAGTGCGAACAATCGACGTGCAGATGTTGGGCTCGGAGGGGCTTCGTGCGCATGTGATGTCGGAGGATCGTGCGACACAGTTGAGGGTCTATCAAACGACCAGGAGCGGACAAGGTCGAGTGCGAGGACGTGGCAGCCTGTGACAAAGATTCAATACCATGTTAGGTACAAGGAACCTGTTTGGTATCCACGCACCCATTTTCGTGAATACACGCGCGATCTGAAGAATGAAGTTGAACTCCAGCCGCCCCGAGATCTCGCTCGTGCCCTTCGCCGTCTGAAGCGTCTTGGCCTTCAGCTGTGAGAACAACAGCGCCAGACTCGGGTCGTCGTAATGTGGGCTCCCAATCTCCATGATCGCAGGACCGAAGAAGGATGTCGCGATGTCTTGCAGCGGCATCTACATACCAGGAATCATCAGGACTTACATACGCGACATGAAGAAGGGCATTTTAGAAGCAGCAACTTACGACAAGTATCCGCACCGCCAAGTCCCTTCTCCTCAAGAGCCAAAATGCCCAACTCGCGAGCCACCTATTCCCACTCTTGAACGCGAGCGGAATTACGGTGCCATTAAGCACTCCCTGCAATATCGGTCCCTCATCGCTCTGCTCGACGATCCGACAAAGTGCGACGGCAAGCTGAAAGTCGTTTAGTTGCTTGATGCACACATTTACCGCGTCTTTCAGACTACCACCGAGGATGAAGAATGCCGCTGCATATTCTGAGTAGAGAGATAAAAGTCAGCCGTCCTCCCCTCAACACAGACTTGAATTCCACGAGAGGCGAGAGAATGGAAGTGAAGGGAAAGGAAGAAAACACGCACCGAACCGTCGCTTGCTCAACAGCGCAAACGCATTCTTCATCGCCGCAGTCCTCCACCTCGCCTGCCGAAAATCGTTGTTCAAGAACTTCAGCATCACCTGCTGCTCCTTGTGCCACGCCGCCTGCCTCCAAAGCCCATGCACGAGCTTCGACTTTCCGAGCGCGAAGTAGAAGAGCGAACAGGCGACGGGATCGCGCGCGTCGTTCGCCATGTACTCGTTCCGCGCGATGACCTCCATATGCGATTTCTGAGACCATCCATCCATCCATCCATCCATCCGCAAATTTGCATTGTGTCAGCACATCGCTTCCACTCAAAAATAGTCGAACTGTGACATTACCATAGCGTCCAACCCATTCAACCACAAAAACACCCCCAGCGCCCGCGCCTCGCTCCACGTCATCTTCCCCCCCTCACACGCCGCCACCGATGTAGTCAACAACAGCCCCTGACTCTCACTATGGAACGCCCAGATCATATCCCGATACCTCAATCGTGCTCGCCAGCCCGCCGCGCGACGGGCGGCTCCGGGTTCGGCGTGGGGGGAGGGGCTGTTCGGTGCGGAGGCGCGGTGGTTGAGGATGTAGAAGGAGCGCATGGAGATGAGGTATCGGAGGCCGTTGGCGTCGAGGGCGCGCCGCGATTCGTCGACCTGAGCGAAAGGTGAAAGAGAATCGGTGTGAGGGGACGAGAGGGGCGAAAATGAATGGAGTGGGGACTTACTTCGAGGGTGGCTTGGATGAGGACGAGTAGATGGGCGTGCTCATTCGGTGTGAGATGCGGTAGGGGGTGTTCTTCGAGTTGGGTGAGCAACTTCTCGACGAGGTCGCGAGAGAAGCCTTCGTCCTCATTTCTAAGAAATCGATCAGCTAAAAAGTAGGCCAAAAAAAGGACTGAGCTGGGTGAAAAAAATGAGACGTACTCATCGTTCTGCTCCGGAATATCAAACAACGATATATACTGCTTTCGATGTCGCCCGTTCACCTATCACACAATCACAAATCCTCCATGAGCTCACTCCATCGCCTTCTTCCCCTCCTGAAAAATCGGGAACGAGAAAGAACCACTCACCGCAGTATGCATCTGCTCCTTCCTCAAAAAATGATCCACCGGCACCTCCGTCCACACAAACCTCCCCCCTGCCTCCCTCGCTCTCTGTACGTTCTTCGCCAGATTCACGATGATCTCCTTCACTAGCTCCATTTTCTCTAGAGGACCAGATGGTCAATTCAGCATGATGCGTGATATGCGAAGGAGACGGTTGACCCACCCCATAATAAGCACTGCAACAACATCTGCGGATGATACTCCTCCAGCGGCCCATTCAGCCTCGCCACATGCTCGAACAAGCTCTCCGGCTCATCCGCCTCGTCCACTGGCTTCTCGCCAAAGTCAGAGGACACGCTCCGGCCCTTCTCCCCATAGAGACACATCTGCCGATCCGAACCGACCAACAATGCCCCGTGCGCGAGCCAAATCGAATCACTGATCGGATGTGGCAGCATCCTGTGTCGCAAAATCAACGCAAAACATTCATCGGTCAGCACAATGCCACCAACGTCCCCTTATTTTCAAAAAATGCAGAGACAACGCGGAGAGGCGAAGGAGGGAAAGGGGGAGAAGAGAAAGAAAATTGAACACATACTCCCTAACATCAATCCTCCTCACGACCCCCCACCCCGCCGCCGCGCTCTCCCCCTCCTCAAAATACGTCATCCGCTGCTGACACAGTATATCGACATGGTGCGCGAACCCGACGGCGAGGATCGACTGCCCATCCGGGGTCGAGGACCAGTCGAGGTCGTTGATGGTGGTAGTGTTAGCGGACGATTGGCCCGGGGAGTCGTAGGGGACGATATTGGAATATTCCAGCCCAGACGCGAATTCCGATTCCTTCGAATCCCAGATCGTCAGTTCCTCGCCCCGTTCGCTCGGGACGACTAATACACCCCCGCATCGTCAGCACCCCATCACACACGCCACTCCAAGGTATAAGTCGTCAGGTTCAAAAAAACGCAACGCACCAAGCACAGTCTTCTTCGCCGAACTACACCTCGCCATCCTTATCCCCCTCCTCCCCGTCCTCACCCTGCCCGTCCTCCTCCATCCTCCCCCGCCCCCAACCCCGCCACCGGACCCAGCTCCCTCCTCCGGGACCCAGAACGTGAGGTCTCCGTCCTGAGCAACGCCTAGTAAGACGTCGTGCGCTACGTTCGTTTGTGTTCTCCCGCCACCACTTCCTCCACCGCCAGCACCACCACCACTCCACGCCATCGGATCCACCGGCAAAATAAACGCCATAGCATCCCCATCCCCAATCTCCCCGCCCAATGTCGTCTCGCTATGCATCCACAGCCTTGGCTCCTCATGCTCAGACGTTGACTCCTGCCCAGGCACCCCATCCGCCGACCCCATCGTAGCATGCACATGCAATATCGAAGGCACTCCACCCCCGCCCTCGCCACCCACCTCCGTGATCCCAAAAATACACTCATGCCGCCCCGAAACAGGAGGAAGCGAGAAGAGCGAGGAGACGCGTGGGATGCGAAGCGTGAGTGGTGCGGGGGAGGTGGGAAGGTGTAGGGTGAGGAGGTTGGAGGTATTGGAGTAGGTTGCGAATGTGCGTCCTTGAGGGCGTCAGAAAACAAAGTAATAAAAACAAAGTGAAAAATAAATCAGTGGCTGTACATCACGGTTAAAAAATCCAAGGTGGATGTTTTGTGTGATTTTCTGTTCTGTAGGTACGCTTCTCGGAATTCGTCCTAGCCGAGCATTAGATGCAGAGCTAACACCTCAACGGAGATACTTTCTTTGTATCATGAATCATGCCCGGAACAGGTCAAGGGATGCCCACCCTGCAGGAGAGATATATGGTTATGAGGCACGGGTGCAACGTGATTGTTTATTCGGCGATGCTCAAAAAGGAAGATAGCAGCTAACCATTGAGCTGCGATCTTCATTTCGAGGCTTTGTCGAGCGGTGAAACACATATTTTCCGCATGGGAAGTCATCCAGTCATCCAAGATTCGTCCAGCCCAGGCCAAGACTCCCCCTCGCAAAGAAAAAAAGAACACAGACATACCTCCATCAAGCACGACCACCCGATCCGCGCTCTCCCACCTCCCTCTCCTTCCTAACCTCGTCCCTCTATCCTGATCCTGCTCATTATCTTGCTCGAGCGTCCACACCTCCCCGCCCTTCTCCCGCACGACACCCACCGCCCTCCCATCCGGGGTCCGCACGAATCTTAGGATCCTCGACTCTTGCCCTCTTTCATCCCCCTTTTCACTTCTTCCACGCCTTTCGCCCTTGCTCTTTTCGCCTTCGTCCCGCCCCTCGTTGTGCTCAGCTGCAGATTTCTCCCCACCCCGCGCTATAACCCTCAACCCTCCACTCCCTCCAAAGAATTCCTTCGGCTCAAGCTCGAACGATGTGAGGTGCGGGTATGTTATCAGTGTCAGCGTGAGTTGCGTTGTGTTCTTTGCTTGGCCGAGATTCGGATGGGGAAGGATATGCAGGTGCGAGGGGGTGGATGAGGGAGAGGGTGAGAGGAATGCCGGTGCGGTCTGTAAGAGTGTGAAGTGTCGGAGGAGGGTGGGTGGTCTGCGGTCGATGTTCTGTTACTCATGATCAGTGATATACACAGTTAGTAGGAGATTGGAAAGAGAAGTGGAAGGTAGAAGAACGTACAGCGACGGCAGTGACGACGACAGCCCCATCCGGGAGCACCCGCAAGAACAGATCCCATCCCTCTTCTTGTATCTCCCTCAGCTTTCTTATTCTCAGTTTCGCTTCTTCGTCTTCGTTTTCGTCTTCGCTCTGTGACTCCGAATGCTGTTTGAGTATCCGATCGAGGGCGTCACCCATGATTTCTCTATCGAGCCAGAACACGGACGATCCATGGGACGTGGACGGAGAAGAAGAAGGAGAAGGAGATAGGAGCGAAGGGTGGACAGAGGAGAATAGGTCGAGCGATGCGTGTAGTTGGAGGTGTTGTGGTGCGTCGAGAACGGGGAGGAAGATGCGGAGTGTCGAATCTGCGGTGATGGTGTATAGAATAAGATCGTCCCTACATTCAATTTACCCCACATATAAGCCTAGTAAAGAAGCTGAAGAGCTAGAAGGCTAGAAGACAGACCGACTGGACGCCTGGGTGTGTCGCCAGGCTATGTTCGTCACGGGACGGAGATGGGGTATGCCCTGCGTTTGTCGTCCAGAGGTGGTGAGGTACACGCGCACTGTATTATCTTGCTAGATGAATTGGTCAAGTCAAGCAAAGCAGATGATTAGGATGGGATACGTACTCGGGAGGTGGTGACGATGTGCATTAGCGAGGGGGAGAAGCGGACGCGAGTGGGCGAAGAAGAGGACTTGGATGACCATTTGATCGTCCATGTCGGGAGATCGTTCTCTAAGATGAGAGTATAGACTGAGAGGGAGGAGCTAGTGGCGACGGCGAGGAGACCTTGCGGTGTGCGTTAGCGCGGTGGTTGACTAGGGTAGTGTGGCGTGAGTAACAATGCATACCTGATCTGCAGTCGAGAGCGGTGATGGTCTGGGACTCGGGAAGCGTAAGAGATGAATGTATGCGCCAGGTATCATGCTGGACGCCGGAGAGAGACCAGGCCGCTATTCGGGAGCCCAGGGAGGCCACGATCTGGGCAGAAGGTGAGTGTATGCGCAGACAGGAGACGAGTATAACAGACGAGTTTCATTGCCGAGTCTACGGCGAGAGATGTGATAGAAGCATTGAGATGTCGCGTGGCAGGGTGGATGTCGGAGAAGGCGAGAGCACGGGCGAGGATGAGCGAGCGAGCATGGACGATGAGCACGACGTCTGCGGACGGATACAGCTGGTTTAAATGTCAGCGCAGGTCAGCATAGGTGAATATATGCAGCACTGACGAGGAGAGAGCGGCCCGGGAGAGAAAGAAAGGTGAGGACGTGGACTGGCTGTGCTGCGTAGGACCTGATGAGCTCGAGCATGTCGCGGTGTTCAGGAGGCGAGTGGCGAGGATCGACGCGCAGGCGACGCGTCTGTGGCCCACGTGGCTGGCGTCATACTTAAGGTCCGCCTCTGCATCCCGCTACAGCGCGTCTTGCATGCGACCGCTCCCCCAATGCGTCTCTTAGCCCTCCTCCCCCTTTCTCTCCTTGCCCTCGCCGTCGACGCTGCCTCAGATGTCCTCCAGGCCCCCTTGCATTCAGCCCCCGCTCCGCTTTCTGTAACTATCGTAGACGCCCTCGGCAATGACCCGGACTACGAGCTCCTCCTCAAGCTCCTCCGTCGGGCGAAGCTTATCCCTACTCTCAATAAACTTAATGGCTCCACCTTCTTTGCTCCCACAAACGACGCTATCCGTCAACACAACTCCCTTAATCTTCTCGCTCATGACCCAATACACGACGACGACTCCCTGGCAGACAACATTCAAGAGAAGCTCCGCCAGGACCTATTCTACCATCTCCTAAACTATACTATCGTCCTCCCTGTCGAACAGGATATTCAGGTCCTCAAGACCCTCCATTACCCACACAAACCCCTCCAACCACCCACTCACCAGCCCCCGCCCGGCCCTCCGTGGATGCCCACACCCGGTGGCACCCTCGGCGGCGAGCCACAGCGCCTCCGTCTCGTCTCCCGGGACGGCGAAGTGCATGTCGGCGTGGACGCTTTCGGAAGCGGAGGTGCAAAGGTGATCAAGGGCCTCAACGCCACCTCCAACGGCGTTCTCGTCGGAATAGACAGGGTCCTTGCCGTACCTCCAGACTTGGGTGCGTGCCTCTCCGCTTCTCCTTCGCCTGCATGCTCCGACTAACGAAACTCTATTTTTAATGAACAGCAAGCGTGGTGGCAGGCACTCCGTCTATATCCTATTTCCAGCGAATCCTTACCCCAGAGCTCGCTCGATTACTCAATTCATCGTCCGAGCTTACTCTCTTCTTGCCCGAAGATTCAGCGTGGGATGCGCTTCCTCCCATCGAGAGGCTCTACCTCGAAAGCGAGTTCGCTTCCGACGACCTCTACCGTATCTTCAACATGCATGCCGTATCGCTCGATTCCGTGAAATGGTCAGAGTCATTCGAGCCCGCTGTCAACCGTCAGTCGCACTTTGCCACCCCTTCCTGTTCCGTTTTTAGCTGACATAGCCATTTTGTAGTCACCACCGTTGATGGACAGACCCTCGAGATCGTCACGACGCCCGACAAGGTCCTCGTGTCCGACGCAGAGCTCAAGCAACCCGACATCTACGCCGCCAACGGCGTCCTCCACACCGTCTCCTCACTCCTCGTTCCCCCAGGTTCGCTCAAGATAACACCCGAGAAATACCTCCTCACGCTCAACTGCACGCGCTTCATCTCCCTCATCCACTCCGTCAACCTCACCCACCTGATCAACGATACCGACGCGACGTACACCATTCTCGCCCCGCAAGACGACGCGATTTCCCTGTTCGGCGAGGACGAGTTGCCCGAGAAAGGAACCGAGGAACTCATGAAACTCTTGAAGTATCATTTCTTACCCGGGAAATGGAAAGCGGACAAGTTGAAGGACGGGATGTTGGTCGAGACATCACTCGACGAGGCCGGACTCGACGGGAAGAACCAAGTCCTTCCAGTCGAGGTGGGCGACCACCACGCAGACAAAGACGTACCATCCTCGATCCGTTTCGGTGACGCGTCCGTAGTCGGAGATCCTGTGCGCGTCGAGAACACCGACGTCCTCATCTACTTCATCTCCCGACCTCTCGTCCCCCCCGCCGACGCCATGGCCGTCTCGCTCCCCAACCTCGACCTCTCCTCCTTCCTCGCCGCCATCTTCTCCGCCTCCCTCGCTGACATATTGAAGACCGCCCCTCGCACGACGCTCCTGATCCCACATAACGAAGCCTTCAAACGCCTCGGCATGCTCGTGAGCGACCATCTCCTCTCCGCTTCCTCTAAACAGGATCTCGAGAACGTTATATTGCATCATACGATCGACGACGTCGTCTATGCTCAGTCGTTCACGAACCGCACCGCACGCACCTATGCGACGCTCGAGGGCTCGGACCTCCACGTTAAGAGGACGGAGAACGGGACGCTCGTGATCAATGCCAGTGGCGGCTGGGACGGGCTCAGCTCGGAATTGTATTTGAAGAATACGCTCTCCCGCACCGGCGTCATCCACGAACTCTCGGACGTCCTCATCCCGCGTTCGGTAGACCTTACCGTCGGCAAACTCGTCAAAGCGGCGAAGGGAACGACCATGGCGTCCTTAATCTCCAAAGCCGGCATGGAATGGATCTTAAACGGCACAGCGCCGCCGGACGACTCGAAATGGTCGAAAGAGTATGGATTGCAGGGTACGGGGTGGACTTTACTCTGTCCGACGGATGACGCGTTCAAGCATATCAATCTTACGAGGTTGTATGCGGATCAAGGCGCATTGGAGGCTATAGTCGGTCAACATCTGATTAAATCGGAGAAGAGACCGGATCTGGTGGAAACACCGCCGAACAATAACAGACCGCTCTCCCTGGCGAACTCGGTTTCCTATCCGACGTTGTATTCGACGCTTGCGGATACTTCCTACGGCGACATCATATTCCGCACCATCGACCTTTCCTCTCCTCCCAACTCCGGCTCTCACTCTTCCTCTCACTCTCTCTCCGCAGACCCCTCGTCCCCCTCCAACCTCGTCGTAGGAATCAAAGACGCCCGCGGCACCGACGGCACCGCCGACTGGGCCAAAATCACATCCTGGGGCCGTTCCACAACCGGCCCTGGGTCCGGCTCCGGCGGGGTCATCCAGATCGACCGGCTCTTGCTTCCATATCATCCCCCGTGGTGGATCGAGTTTGGGCCGCCGGTGGTGGTGGGGGTGTTGGGATTGTTGGGGATTGTGGGATTTTGGTGGGGCGTGGGGAGGGTGTGGAGGAGGGATGCGGTGGAGGCGACTTATGAGCCTGTGGGGGGGTTTGAGGCGGATGGGGAGGAGGATGTTTAGGGGTTTTGTTGTTGTTGGTTCGTTCGCTCGCTCGTTCGTTCGTTCGGGAGATGAGTTGGGAGGTGGAGGGAAGGGGAGTAGGAGAGGAGAGGAGAGGAGGGAAAGGAGGGAAGGGAAGAGGAGGAGGTGCTGTTTATTTGGGCATTGTGGATTTTTGTGTACGTTATGGGTTCAAGTTGTAGTAGTGAAGCCGGTTTATTATAGTACAAAGTACAATTGCCGTTTTTTGTTTTTACACTGTATTGCATGCACTGTGCATATGACGCTGGGATGTCTATGTCGATGTCGATAATTTCGTTTTCGTTTTCGTTGTTCGTTGTTTCATATGGTATATGTAAATTTGGGTGGTCGTTATTTGGTGGTATGGTGTAGCGAGCGTGCGTGTATCCCCCTTTGAGGGTTGGCGTGGTGATTCACGTTCGTACGTTCGTTTTTGGAGGTTTGGAATTTGCATTGTCACATCTTGTATTTTAGACATTCATATCGTATTATATTTTTCGAGATAAATACACGCTTTAGCATATTCTACGTACATGCGCACCGGTACCCTTCAATGGTTCGGCGGTGTGACTCTGAGCGAGACCGACCGACTGACCGAGTAAGTGAGCACCCGATTGGGAAATATGATTGTTCGGTGTTCGGTGTTCGGATTGGATGGAACCGGGGGCGTGGCGCGAGCGGACACGGATGGGCAAGCGGAAATGGACAAGGGAATGGAACCGGCACGGGAAGGGAAACGGACGCGGAAAGGGGAAAGGAAAGGGACACGATGGTGAGGTCAGAATCCGATTTGATGTACTCAAGTTACTGTATTGATAACTGAGTCATTGAGAGATCCACGCTTGAAGGATACTGTACCGACGGTGTCCAACCGTGAGTATTTCGAACTCCCCAATACCCTCCAGTATTTTCAACCGCCAAGTTGAAAGAAAGCCCCGTTCCGCTGCCGTTCTCGCCTTGCACCTTCGCCACCAAGATGGCATCGTTAGAGATAGACTTTACAAAAAGGGAGTGTCTGGTAAATGGCAAGTTTAGAGTTAGTCACGGGCGCTTTGGAGACTCGGATGGTAAAGAGAGTAGAGGAAAACATATTCATTCGATGTCAGAGTTTCGATACGACTCGAATTTCATGACTGAATCCCGTCCTATCACGGTCACGTTCCTTCTCTCCATCCTTCTCCGGTGACGGCGACCTGGAAGTCCACCCAGCTCCTTCTTACTCTCCACCATACCGTTCATTTAATTATGCGGACCAGTAACTCACTGCCCCTCACACTTTTGAGATGTCTTTGCCAGCGGGAATGACTTGTATGAGTTACTAGAATAATTCGAACATAGGCTTGACGACGGACCTTGATGGAACCGGGCCCGTGGAACGTTGAGAGCACGAATGTATCTATGAAAAGGGTTTAACAACGTCAGTGAGAACACGGGTTCTTGGATGGCTAAACATGGGTGTAATTCTGTTAAAGCTCTTACGACGGTAGGGGTAGTAGCAGGATGCAAAGCGCAGGAGGGGATGCGGATGTCGCATCCTCTGGGCTCTTCTCTTTCTCTCGACATCTCGCTTGGGAGAGCTAGGTAAATCAATCGTGTGTGCGCTCCAATAACAGATGCCAGCGTAGAATAAAATATCTGAACATGCAGAGTCTATCTAAGCCAATCACTGTCAGTATGAGTAAGTAGGGCAGATTTGAAGGACTTAACCTGCTGAGAAAGTTTGGTTCGGATTCAGATCGAGCGTCATAATGGCGACTGTCATCGCAGAGCAGCTTCATAGATGGTACGAGAGTGTGGAGCAGAGACAAATCAAGGGAACAGATACAGACATTAAGTATTCTGATCCTGTCAGACTCGGAGCGGAAGGCGCCACCGTCCACCACGGAAAGCTCCGGCGGCTTTGGTTCCTAACAACACCAAATAGCCAAGCGCGTGTCGAGATCGGAACTACGACGCGCCTTCAACGCGATCGCGAACCTACCTAACTCACTCCACCCGTCCTACCACTTGCCAAAGGATTATCTGTGGTCACACCCGATTCACTGATACAACAGTGCTTCCAGCTCAGCAGCATCCTGTCTTCCTTACGTCCATCCTTGTACTATCAACCCCAACGTCACGGTGCTCGGAGAAGTTACGGCTGCCTTGATTTGAACGGCGTTTGCCAATCAAAAGTTCGTCAAATAACGGAAAAGTGAGGTACTACGAAAGAAGGAAGGAATTTAGTATCTACCACCTGCTGATCCCGGCTCAGGTTTTTCTCGTTTTCGGATACTATTTCGCGTCATGGCAGAAGGCACCGGTCACTTCATGGACGAGTTACATGCAGTGGTGCGCTCCAATTCCATCTTTACGAACCAAGACTAACCGTCTCTTGACTTGCATCAGCCCTATGCGAACGCGACTATGCTTCGATTCGTTAACGCACCCCCTTCCCTCAGCCAAATTTCCTACATCCGCTCCCTCATCGCGTCGGGTGAAGCCGAACACGCCATGCTCGCGCGCGTCATTTCCGAACTCACCTCGAAACAGAACCAAATCTCGGCCGACCTCGTCAAATGGCGCCAGGTCCTCTGTCCCATTCGTCGGATTCCGCCTGAACTCCTTGCAGAGATATTTTCGTACTTTATGGCTCCACTGAAGAGAAGAAATTATGCATGGGACGTGAAGGGGCACTCGAGGGACAATCCGTTGGTTTTGACACACGTCTGTGCGGTGTGGAGGAGGGTAGCTTTCGATACCCCGAGACTGTGGACTTGCTTGAAGATTGTGTTCCTCAGTAAGAGGGTCACAGACCACTCTATCGCCACCTTGAAAGGCTTTCTCTCGCATTCCCAGTCACACCCCATCAACCTCAAACTCACTGTTCGAGAGGACTATGTGTCAAATGTGGACCGCCTCTTGGAGGGGTTGATCCCTAGCTTCAATAGGCTCAAAAATCTGACGCTCGACATGCGTTGGGAGGGGTATCACCCTCTCTGTGGCACGTTCCCATCCTCGATGTCCATGCCTTTGCTGGAATCAGTAGACATACAAGGGGTCACAAATCCTGTGTCTATCCACAGGACAGACCTCTACGAGATGCCGAGACCGATATTTTCCAATGCACCTGGTCTTCGTAAGGCGACGTTATGGGACCGAGAGCAGGCAGGACCTACCGAGAAACCATCAGAGCTCCTGAAGACCCTGGCCTTGCCCTGGCCTCAACTCACCTACCTCTCGACGGGGGAAATCTTCATATCTGCCGACGACGCCAAAAGGATATTCTGCCAATGCACGTCCCTCGAGAAATGCGATTTGGGCAGAGTTCCATGTTGGCGTCCGGGCGAGGATCCGTTTCTGTTCACGAACCCCACCGTCTTTCCAGCCTTACGCGAGTTCACCATCAAGCTCAACTACGGAAACTCCAGATCGCGCGGTGGCGTGTTTTTCCAAGACTTCCACATGCCCATGCTTCAGAAGCTACACCTCAGTGTCGAAGACGGGGATAGCATGGATGACGAGATCGAATACCTTGCGTTTCTCTTCAACCCCTGTGGCTCCCACATCACTCACCTCACCCTCAACTGTGTTCAATTCCCCGGCCCCGCAGTCGTGCAACTCTTCCAATTTACGCCCGAGCTCGTCTATTTCCACAGCGATCTCTGCAGCGTAGCGCTGGATGACTTAACGTTCGAAGCCCTCACGTCCCAAGGCCCGAATGGACCCCCAGCGCTCGTCCCACACTTACGAACGCTCTTAATTGAGGAGTTTGGAGAGTTAGACCGGGTGACGGCAGATGCGATAATGGGTATGGTCAGGTCGCGATGGTTGAGTGACGAGGAGTACTACGGGGAACCGCCTTTTCCAGTCGCCAGGTTGGATAAGGTGCACATCACGTGGGACACTTGGCAGGACGGCGAACGATTGGAGATGAGTGAGGAGCAGGACGCAGAATTCGAGAGATGGCAGGACGAAGGGTTAGACATCTCGTTTTGAGCTAATCGCGTATTCACTGGACTTCAGTACTGGCAATTCATGCGTTGATCTACTTACCACTCAGAATCTACTATACTATCACAGCACCATACGAAAGTCTCAAAGGAATGCAAACTGTAGATATGGTCATTGCCAAAATGATATACAGAGTTTTATCGTCTTGCTGTTGATATTGTTGCCGTTTGTTCCGAAAAGAATGATACAGTGAGGGAAGGAGGAAAGCCGATTAAAAGATGAGAGGTAGGCAAAAACTAGGACGTAAGCATCTCCAAAAAAATCCTGCACAGAAACGAATTAGGCCTCGACCTCGACCTCGCGTTTCTTGAGGACAAGGTCGGCACCGACGACCCTCTTCCACACGTCCTGGACATCCTCGACGACAGTCTCGAAGTGGCTTGTGGCGTCATAGGAGCGAGTGACGAAGATGTTGTCGGCCTTGCCGTCGGAAGTGGGTTCGTAGAGGGTGGAGATGGAGACGAATCTATAGGAAGCAGTATTAGTGAGCGCTCAGAGTGACGATGTCGTTAGACTCTTACTTGTCGTGGATGGGACCGAGAAGTGCAAGACCCGGAGCAATCTCTTGCTCTGGCCTGTCGGTCTCGACAATGGTGCTGACAATGGCGACATAGACGTCCTTCGCACAAACATTGTGCGTCGAAGAGACCATGGCGATGTAAATATCTACCAGAAAAAAGGGGCGTGAGCAACGTTTCCACTCTGTAATCATGGATTGTTAGAATTCGTACCGTTCCTCCTGTTGACCTGGTTCTGAGGGATAATGATCTGCACGCTGTCCGAGTCATCGGTGCCAGGGATGGGGTGTTTGAGAAGGCAGATCGCGCGAATGACCTTTCCTCCCTCGAGCACACGGGGCTTGCCGTTCTCCCCAGAGGCACCGGCACCGAAGTAGCTGGGATCTCCGATGACCTGCTTGGCCTTGACCGTCTCGCTGCCGCTACGAACGCCGACAAACTTGCCATCGGCATCGGTGACGATCTCATCGATCGGCTTGTCAAGCATGTACGTTCCACCGTAGATGGCCGAAAGACGAGCGAACGATTGAGGAAGCTCGCCGAGACCATAGAGGGGGTAGATGTACGGAGATTTTCCATAGCGTGCCATGGAAGAGGTATAGAGGACGATGCGGTTATAAGCCTCGCGTGCGGGTTTCGTGATATAGCTGAGGCATAAGTTAGTGAATGTACACCATCTTGGTATGGTGAATCCTGCTTACTCGTCGTCGAGGTAGAGAGCCATGGCATGACCGATGAAATCTTGGGTACCAGGCTCAAGACCGAACGTCTCATAAACGGACTTCATGCTATCCTTGTCCAAGTCGACACCTAGGAAAGCCCAGTGTAAGCGGCACGAAGAACATCGACAAGAATGCTTGAACATACCTTGGTGTGTGGCAGGGTCTTCATCCTTCCAGCCTTGCAAGAACTCAAAGAACTTCTTCGCCCGGCGTTTCTCGAACAAGCCCATCAGAGGGCTCTTCACGGCCTCCATCTCGGTACTCGGGACCTTAGAGATCTTGCCATCGCGATACACAAAGCTACCGGCGATCTGTTTGAACTCGAGGTAGCGAGTAACATCGGTGTGGACGAGGATCTTGGTGAGCTCCCCAGACGCAATGATGAACTTGGGAACAAGATCGACGGCGTAATCCCTGTCGCGCCCCAGCTCGGCTGGTGGAGCTTGACCACGGAACTTCTGGTAGAGCTGTACGCGAGTTAGGTAGCGAACACTTGTCATGGATAGGATAACGACATACCTGAGTCAAGTTCAGACTTGCACTATCACCTCCGTAGTAGTCGTTCCTATCCATGTGAAGGACTTTCTTGCCCTCGACGGACAAGAGACCGGAAAGGATACATTCCGTCAACCCAGTGCCCAAGACGACGACCTGTAAATATATGAGTATTGGCGAAGATAGAGAACAAATAGTAAAACGTACATCATATTCTTCATCCATGGTAGATACTCGAAAAGATTGTTAAGTTGGTGAGGAGATGGATGTGTGGAGAGATCAAGGAGGGCAGCCCGTAAGCGTTGCTAGAGGGTACAGGGATACAGGCGTGCCGAAAGGGGCAACTACTTAAGTATCGATCCACGTGTTGCTGACATCATCTTCCGCCTCCACCCCAACAAACTGCCGAGTGTGGCACTTGCCAAGCACTTCCACACTTCCCAAATTGAAACACTCCCGCTCCCCGTATTTTCAGCCCTCACGCGAATCGAAAGTAAACCCCATTATTATACGAGGACCGACAAACCCTCCAGTTTGCAATGCATAACATAACGTATGGATGTGTATTGGCAATTATATAGCGAATATATTCCATCTTCATCTTCTGAGTGGCACCGTGAGTCGCCATAGAAAAATACTACTGCTTTGCCGCAGCCAAGAGCTACTTCCCCTGCATATGTACGTGTTTGGAAACGATGTGAAGCCTTTCCCCAAAGCCTTGATGCGTCGTAAAATACTGCATCGAATACGACTGAGTACCTCTGAATCATGACTCGGTGTGACCTGTGGCAACTCGGGCGCTAGGTTTCTTGAGTTTTTCGGCTTGGTTCAATATTTCTGTAAGTGATATTCTTGTTATACAACCCGCAACATTGCATGTAAGTCTGTCTGGTAACTTACGCCGTTTGTGCAGGGAATAGATTTTTCCCCATCCTCGACTTGAGCGGCCAGACGGATTCTACAGTCATGAAGAGGAACTGGTGAGTACATTTCACTGGAAGAGCTCAATTGGTGGTCAAACCGACCTGCTCCATGAAAGACACCCAACGCTCCCTGCCAGTTTGCGAAGACCAATCAGCATGATCCGCGATCCATCTTGCCAATAGTTGCATCTCGTCGTCTGTCATGGGCCCAAGACGACGATGCTGCCGCGAAATCCGACCATCTGCCAATTCTTCATCTCCGGAGACGTCCCTTCCCTGCTCTGCCGAATATTCGGACTCGTCATCGTCGTCATACTCACTAGAATCTGAGTCCATGGGTGCTTCTGTGTCGTCTTCCGACATTCTGTCTTCATGTGTGGCACCGCACACGAGCTTGTCCCAATAAGCATCAGCAGCGGGTAGTTGGTAAAATTTGGATAGCCATGAATTGGCGCTGTGATGAGGGGTCTAGTCATGATAGTAATAACTCGTGAGTACACGATTACTCTCGTCATATGCAATAATGAGATCTCTACCTTTTCAGCTAGCTGTGCACAAAATGCTCCCTTGCTCAAGAGAGGGTTACTCCTTAATTCGTAGGTCATATAGAGGAAAAAATAGTTCATATCGTCGTCGGTGAATTTGTTCCCGCCCCTGGTCTTAATGACAGTTGTAGGTGGAATAGGCTCCTGGGAAGGCGGTGGCTCAGAGAGTTCTGGGATTCTCCACCCGGACGACGGACTCGCGTTCATATGATGACGGGATAATTTGGGTGATTTCTTGACGTGGACATTGTCGACGGATGCGCTGAGGCTATTGTTCGTCGCTCGCCGTGAGTTGGTCGGAATGGCAGAACTAGATGGTGACGCCGAACGGTGTTTGCGCTTTTTCTCGGGCTTGATATGTATCGGAGAAGGGCTTCTGTGAGGGGGCTCGGCCACCGTCCCCGCTGAGATCGAGGCTTCTGAGTATTTCGACACAGCGCTATCGATACGAGATTTGTTGTCGAGGTAATAATCTCTCCATGAATTGGCGGTATGATCATTGTGCTGGTTCAGATCCGTCAATGACATACATAGAGGAAAAAGTGATGGACACATATAAGCTCACCCCATGTAAGCCACTGAAGACTAAATTTCGATTTAACCCATTCTGCTCAGCCTCACGGAGAGCTGTGATTAGAATGACTTCATCTTTGAGAGACCCGACTGGTTCCATGATCCGCTGGATATAGCTCAATACGTCTGAATTCGAATTTGGCAAGGTTGGTGGTGGCATCGTATTCGAGGAGAATGAGCCGTAATCGAAAGAGGGTGGGGGAGCACCGACAAGCGTCTGCATCCCCTGCATCTGCGGAATGAGGGGTGAATTTGCCGAGAAGGCTGCATATGTAGCGTTATTCATGAGTGGCTCAGTGATGTTGACTTGGTGTCGACTCCGGAATGTGAACGACACAGTAGTGCAAAGTAGAACCGCTGCTCGGTGTACTTTCCACCCAAATGATTTCTGTGTCACAGTTAAGCGTTGGTGGTCAAGAGGCAAGGCAGAACAAAGGTAAGTTATAAGCTGAGTGAACACGAGCTCAAGGCTAAAGCATGGCGATCAAATCTCAAACAGTGAGAAGCTTGACAAGGCGAAGAACCAACCATTCTCCGGCTTCGGCTGAACGGCGCAGGCCGAAATGAAAGGTTGGCTGAGACCGCATCGACACAACACCAATATTTCCTGAACGTCGACGCTCGGCACATTGCCTCTCAAAAGGGGATGTGCATTGTTTCCGAATTATTCAATCGCTGCCACCGCATCAACTCGGAGCCTGAAACCTGCTGATGAGATATGTTTCCGAAAGCGGCGCCGGACAAACGGAAGGGACGGGAATGGTGCCGAAGCGTCAATACGGAAACCCGAGGGTCGAGTGACCCCGGCGGTGTGTATATGACACTTCCCCACAGTACAAATGTGTTCTTCGCTCTCTCCACGTTCCCCACCTCTTCCCCACCATGTCCAAGCCTCGAGCGGCTCTGCGCTACCTACACACTCGTTCGTACGCGTCAGCCGCTTCGTCTCGACCACCTTTGAGTGGGTTGAACGCGACTGCGAGGTCTAAGGCAGAGCAGTTATCGAAGGATTGGAAGGGCACCAGTGCCTCCGGTGAGAGTTGAATGTCTTCAGGGTGGGATTTGAGTACTGAAGCAGGAGATAGGTGAGAACACGAAGAATTTTATTGCCGGGGAGTTCGTGGAGAGCAAGGCAACAAAGTGGATCGACGTTCTCGACCCCGTACGTTCACGTTCAGGAATGATACAAGTTCATTGGTGGCTCACTATTCTCCGCTAGTCAACACAAACCTTGCTTACAAGGGTCCCAGAGACCACAACCTCGGAATTTGAACAAGCTGTGGACGCTGCTTCACAAGCTTTCAAGACATGGAGCAACGCCAGTGTCATTACTCGTCAAAGATTCGTCCTTGAGTATGTGTTCTATCGTGCTACTTCCATCCGACGTAAGAATACTTATACCAACCACAGGCTGCAGCGTCTTATTCGTGAGAACGCGGAGTATATGGCCAACAGCATTGTTCTGGAGCAGGGCAAGACATTGCCGGGTATGCACAACACTTCAGCATATAGGGGCTTTGTTACTGATACTCTGTCCCAGATGCTCATGGCGACATCCTGCGTGGTCTCCAAGTCGTCGAGCATGCTGCCAGTGCACCTTCGTTACTTCTGGGAGAGAAGATTGAAGGTATTCATGTTCTTTATGTGGACCTAATTTTCTTCGTTCAAACATTCGTCTGCTTCAGTGAGCAAGGACATGGACACCGAAGTCCGCAAAGTACCCTTAGGTGTCACTGCTTCGTATGGGTATTCCGCTGCTTGAACGTTCTACCCTGTACTCAAACTTCGTTCAGGATAGCACCCTTCAACTTCCCTGCGTAAGATACCCCGTTCTCAAGGGCAACACATCACGCTAAGCTCACTACGACAGGATGATCCCGTTGTGGTCCATCCCAATGGCAACCGTCACAGGAAACACTCTCATTCTCAAGCCCTCAGAGCGTGACCCTGGTGCGGCCATGATCATCGCCGAACTGTGTCAACGCGCTGGCCTTCCCGATGGCGTCGTCAACGTCGTCCACGGCACTATCCCGACCGTAAACGCCATTTGTGACCATCCTGCCATCAGAGCAATTAGCTTTGTTGGCGGCGATCGCGCTGGGAAGCATATCTATGACCGGTGGGTTTGTGTCATTCCCGAATGTTTGTATATTTGTCCGAGCCGTTCTTGTGCTTTCTAGGGGTACACAAAACGGCAAACGAGTACAATCGAATATGGGTGCTAAGAACCACGCGACTGTCATGCCGGATGGTATGTTCAGCTTTCGATTCCCAGGGTCGTGTAATTTATGCTGAGTTTTCATCTGTGGCGCAGCAAACAAGAACCATGCAATCAACTCCCTGATCGGCGCTGCTTTTGGTGGTAAGCATTTCCCAGCGATTGAATCTGCGAGACCTAGGTTGAGGGCGAATACGTAGCTGCTGGGCAGAGATGCATGGCCATCTCGGTTGCCGTACTCGTTGGCGATGCCCAGGCGTGGCTCCCTGACCTGATCAAGGCGGCTCAGGGCCTCAAGGTTAGTGGAGGCTTCGAGAAGGGTGCAGATCTGTACGTCTTTATTTATTCTTCTTCCGTTCTTCATTACACATACTAATGGGTCCTTTGCTCGTAAGTGGCCCTGTCATCTCGCCTACCTCGAAGGAGCGAATTCTTGGTTTGATCGCTTCTGCGGAGCAAGAAGGCGGCAAGATCCACCTGGACGGACGTGGTATTCAAGTCGAAGGCTACGAGCATGGTAACTTCATTGGGCCCACCGTCATTGAAGCCAACACTAGCATGAAATGCTACAAGTTCGTACATAACTTGTTCCATCTGCTCATTGACAACGTGCTGATCGGGCCCTCACCTACCTCAGGGAGGAGATCTTTGGTCCCGTCCTCGTAGTGTTGAAGGCTAACACCCTCGACGAGGCCATAGAACTGACCAACTCCAATCGCTACGGGAACGGCGCCGCCATCTTCACGCAATCGGGTGCTACGGCGCGCAAGTTCGAGCATGACCTCAATGTCGGCCAAATCGGGATCAACGTACCCATCCCCGTACCGTTGCCCATGTTCTCGTGGAGTGGCAACAAAGTTTGTCCTGTTTTTCTGCGTGGTGCTCCTCTTACTGATTTCATCCACTATCGTCGTCAGGGGAGTGTGCTGGGCGACCTTGGGTTCTATGGGAAAAGTGCCTTCGAGTTTTATACGCAGAAGAAGGTTAGTCGCTCGGTTTTATTCCTCATACGCAGCATTCTGACCCGCTGGTTGCTGCAGACAACGACAAGCTTGTGGAAGTCCGAGGATGCGATTTCGAGCAAGGCGACTGTCAACATGCCAACCCACCACTGAATGTCCTCACGCATCTACATTGTTATGTCTTTCGAGTGTATCAATATAACAGTCATTTCTGTATAGATGACGGCGAATGTTGTGCAACCCCCAACATTGGACCGATGAGCACCCAACTCCGCGCAAAAGTTGTCACAAATGCGGTGCTCCATGATCCCATTTCTTCCTCTGCCTGTAATTGTCTTGTTGAACAGATGCTTTCACTTCACCTCCGAGTGCCACGATTCCCCGTCCTAGCCTCGCGACTCGGATTTGTTTTTCGACTAGGTTTGAATCGCAATTTCGTCCTCAGACCCGTCTTCTAAAGGCGACCCCCCTTTTTTGTTCATGCTTGTCCTCTAGGGATCTTGCATGTATTACTGCAGAGACTCATCGCCTCTTCTGTCTCGTTGAGCCAACAGTTTCCTTTGAATACATCATCAAACTACTCTCTTGTCTATTGTCCTCTTTCGTCTCGACCTTGTACAATCATAATTTTGTCTTTTACCAGAGCTTGAGAAAGCTTACAGACTTGAAGTCTCCGGTTCCTGCTTCCCGACAATAGCATCCAAGAAAGCGTGCGATAATTTTTGACACTGGACGAATGTCGTTTCGAACCCGTTCTATGAGAATATCGCATTAAAGGACAAGATTGGCGCGCATTCCCACCGAATATTTATCGTCATCAAAGTTAACGAAGAGGTACTTACTATGCCACCATAATATGGGTCCGCGATAGGTTTATTGCCCGACGCGTAGGATCCCCAGAGCTTGAGGTCCGCGGTCGAGTTACGAGGTCGTATACGCTCGAGGTTGCGCAGGTTGGACTCATCGGCGGCGAGGATGTGCGTGAATTTATCAAAGTCCGAAGCTTTGACTTGACGTGCTGCGTGCGATATTGGGACGCCGTGCTATCGCGATGGAATATCGTGATGAAGATGGTTCATGCTCGTGCGTGAGGAGACGAATACCATTGGACGAGCGGCTGAAGCGCTCATACCTTCTCGCAAGTGGCGATGGACCTGCGTTGGAACACATAGGCCCGAGTAAGAGTATACTCAAGCATTACAGGATTGACATATACGCACCGTTCATCTGGCTCTTCACCGACATGGTATGCTCCTGTACCTGCGCTATCCACTTCGATGTCTACGCCACGCTCAGACGCGACTTGGCGCAAGACGGCTTCGCCGATGGGTGATCTACAGATGTTGCCGAGGCAGACCACAAGAACTTTCAAAGGCATGATAGTAACAGCTTAATGGAGTTCAGTTGTCCCAGTAGGAGAGTGCGAAGTTATGAGCTGCAAGTCGCCACCCGAGTTCGTGGTTGAGAACACGGAGGCGTCACGAAGAACCCCGATCAATAAGACGGAGATCTTATCTTATCTAAATGAACCTACCCGTCGCTAACGGAGGACCCAGGCAGCCCACAAGCACTCTCTTGACCATCGTCTTGCATACCCTCGCAATGTCTCCTCCCATTCAACTGTTTCTGACGACCATAGCGTCTCAGCCTGCGCTCAGGCAGCGTCAAGGTGCATTTTATCTTCATCCGAGATAATGCCACGAAGAAATGATTGCGGCACGACTGACAGTAGTTACATCGTGGCACCGAATTTAGAATACCTTCTACGCATCTTGCAGGCCAAGAAGATACCATTCAAGTCGTATGATCTGGCATCAGACGAAGAAGCGAAGAAATTATGGAAGAGGAAGGCTCCGCGAGGTTTGTGACTTACCGCGTTCTGAACACCGCTGTTTTGTACTGACACCTCATGCAGACAAGCAACAATTACCTGGCATCCTAGTTGGTAACAGGTTCCCTGGGGTGTGTAATACCGCATCTTGATACTCTGCCCGTAATCGCGACTGACTACGAATCCTCCATCTTCAGACATTTAACGATTTGTGGGTATCATCCGTCCTTGCATGAGGAATGTCCCTCTTTTACTCAGTCCTGGTTGCATGGTATACATATCCCCAGCGAAGAAGCAGTCGAGTACGACGAACTTACCCAATTCCTCCGACTGAAAGACCCATGGGACCCAGCTCTCGACGAAGACCATCCCCAACTGCAAGAAGTCCCGATAGGCGTCCCCGGCGCCAGCTCTCCCTCCCAAATGGCCAAACTCGAACACAAAGCCTCTTTCAACAACACCCCTTCTCCCTCCCCCCTCAAAGGAAAAGCCGGTCGCCCCTCCCTCGGACCCCACCTTAGTCCCGAGTCGGCCGCGCATGATCCGGCGATGCAGAGCGTCGTGGCTGAGATCAGGAAGAGGAATGAGGAGGAGTTCGATATATCGGAGGAATTGAGCGGGTATGGGTTGCAGGGAGTGAAGGTTACGCACGATGACTTGTTGGAGTTGGTGAAGGACCTTGGGCTGGATGGGGATGATGCGGGAGATTTGGTCAAGGGTCTGAGTGACATGACAGGAGATAGCGGTAAGAAGAAGGAGACAAAGCCTTTGGCGAAAAAGGCGACATCGAAGGTCGAATCGAAGTCGGGAGATGGATCCAAGGTCGAGCCTCTTGCGAAGAAAGAGGTCACGAAGGAAGAGGGCAAGAAAGAGGCTGGCTCTGAGATAGTGAAGGTAGACGAGCCCTCTGTGAAAGAGAACGCGCCCGTTCCATCACCCGTGGCGGAGAAAGAGAAGGAGAAAGATCCTGAGCCGAAGGCAGAGACAAAGGAAGAAGAGAAGAAGGAGCCTGAAACGACGGCAGAGACAAATGAAGCAGTCAAGGAAGAGGAAAAGGAAGAGCAGACGGGAGAGAAGAAGAAAGAAGAGAAGGTAGAGGAAAAGGAAGAGCAGACCGGAGAGAAGAAGAAAGAAGAGAAGGTAGAGAAAAAAGTATCTGGAGCCAGCGAGAAACCGTCAGCAGAGGACAAGACAGAGACGGATGTACCAGAGGTGAAGGTGAGCGGCACTGAAGCTGAAGCTTGAAGCTCGAAGGCCGTATCATGTCACACATCGGGACTTTGTTTTATGGGTTACTTTATTATCTTACATCCCGCGGGACTCTGTATTAATGGGCTACATGTTGATATATCGCATTCAATACATACATTTCCATTGGGTCCGTGTGATAGATAATGTGGTCGGCAAGCAGTAGCCGTTAGTAGGTAGTGGAATCTCATCAGAGCTTCGCAGTCGACATGTATACCAACGAGCCTCCGTCGACGGTGATTGTGGCTCCGTTCACATAAGCCCCTGCTCTTGACGACAAGAAGAGTGCAGTGCCCGCTACATCTTCTGGTGAGCCGATGCGCGAAAGTGGTATTTGGTCGACGATGATATCCTTCGCCGTTGCCAGAGTGTGGGCCATCACTACAAAAACGATGCATTAGACCTTGTGGCGTAGAATCGGAAGCATGTGGGTGGTCGAGGAGACTCACTCTTGCTCTCGAATGGACCACAAGCAATAGTATTGCTCGTAATCCCTTGATGTCCTAACCGGCCAGCTAAATGACGACTGAGATGGTGCAAACCAGCCTTCGATGCTGAATACGCATACGTCTCATGGTTCGGCACACCGAGACCTTCTACAGAACCAATCTATCGAAGGCTTTGTGATCAGTACCTCGACGCAATATGTTAGAGACTGTGACTCTCACGTTTATAATCCGTCCTGGATCTTCGTAGTGCAGCTCCTGCTTTCCACCTTGTTCAGCAGCAGCTCGGAGTAGAGGAAGACATTTCTGCGAGAGCGTGAACACGCGCTGAAGGTTCAACGTCAACAGTTTCGTGAACGCAGCGTCCTATAATAACGGTTACATCCTCTTGTCAATAGTCTATCCTCAGACAGCCTCTAAAGTCGATGATCAGCAGAAAACCTACAGGATATTGGTCGATACCGTCTCCCCAAGCAGCGCCTGCGTTATTGACAAGCACATGCAGAACCTTCTCTCTCTTCGAGAGTTCCGCGACCAGTCTCTCGACTTCGGAGACCTTTTGTATGTCCGCAGGCAAAGGTATACATGATCCGTGGCCAAGCGCGTTCAGTTCAGCGGCCGTAGCATCGCAGTCTTTCGAGGATCGCGAAGAGATGTAGACCCGAGCGCCATTCATCACGAAGCCCGTAGCTATCTATAAGTAAAGGTCCGAATAAGCACCACACCATTATAGCACGGCGTTCACCAGGCGCCACTGTGACCGAAGCGTACCATCTTTCCAATGCCCCTGCTTCCTCCGGTGACCAGTACGACCTTACCCTTGACATTGAACAAAGACTGAACTTCAAGAGAGCTCATTGTGACCAGTCTGAATGTTGCGCAAGTTACAGTGTAGAGATGGGAGTACAGGTGGACGGTTTGATAGAGTAAAGAGTAGCAATGTTTCGTTCTTCAGAGGACCGGCTAGGTTCATAGCCGGAAAGGAAGCAAGTTCACAAGAAAGAGGAAATCGGAGCCACAGCTTCCGTCGACTTTGCCCCGCAGTTCCCCGCTCAGGCGGAGAATCAACGTGGCGTGACAAGGAACACTACGAGACACTGCAAAACAATAAATAATCAGATCGCCACCAGGTGTCAGTGTTCTGTCTTGCTAAGTAGTTGTACTCCATCGTCCTCGTTGCTCTCATCCGACGAGTCACTGATTCAAAGACCACCAGTGGCATGCCGCCCTTTTGGTGCCACAAAGAGCTCCCCTCTCATACAGCACTCAGGGTAAGCTCGTTACCAGAAAAATGCTATCATAAATTAGCCACAATGCGCGTACAATAAGTGAGAGCAGAGTCTCGCAGAATCCAATCCTGTGTTCTACTCAGAGTCAGAATATATCTCGCTCGTAATCCGTGATCGTCGCCTCTGTAGCGGTGCTTCCGACCCCTCAGGCATGAACGACACCGACGGTTCATCCTGCCAATCCAACGAACATTCAGCATTGCGACCCGCACCACTGAGGTCAAACAAAATGATTCACATACCTCTCGGTTCAAGCTCTTACTTCGTTTCAATGAAGTCTTCTTCCGAGCTCGCTTCTCCGACAAAGACGTCTGCGACGGAAGCCGCTTGAGCGATTTCGACGCTGGGGATGGAGGTTCAGGCCTAGGTGCATCGGAATGGTATGTCCATGCAACGGCCGGAATAACGCAGGCAGCGAGTATGATAGCAGATATCGTGAGGAATGTCGCTGTGGCAATGAGTGATGTGATGATTGGGAAGCGAGATACGATGCCACTGCCGAAGAGACCATAATGTATCAGTCTTGCTGCGAACATTCAGGAAGTATCGAAGAAATACGCACAGTATGCCTCTGTATCTCACTTTCCCGACGAGCAAAGCCGATAATATGCTCAACTCTTTGCCGTGCCCCTCACCGATACTACTCCACCCATCCTTCCTCCCGATCTCGACTCGCGCCACAACGTGGTTGGTGCCAGTAACGTATGTTGTGAGAAGCTCAACCTCGAGATCAACAGTGGTTGGCGTGCGTGACAACAGCCCATAAGCCTTCGGAGGCAGTACGATGGACTGTCAATGGGTTCACAAGCTGAAACAACAACATGCGGAGTGAGGAAAGACGTACTTACTGGGCGACGGACCGAAGTGAGGGTCTTATTTGAAGTCGTACTGAGTGTCAAGGAGGTCATGAAATTGCCAAGGTCGTAATTCGACTGAGTGGTGGGTACGAGAAGATGTAGAGAGACGTCGTAGGGTTGAGATGCACTGAGATATGGCAACGAGGCATCGGCCCATGGTAGACCGCCATCTCTGTTACCAAGTCAATATAGTCGAGACAACGAGGATTGCAGTAGTGATGGCATACCCATATTGGAGATACAGTGGGGCCTCCCAGCCTACAGCAACACTCCTCCAGACATAGAACCCTGAGGATAAAGAAAATAGCAGAAGAATGGGTATAGCGATAGTGCATATCGCCACAGGTATGATGACAGGAGCAATAGGACGGGCACCACGACCGACGAGGCTGAGAATTTGATACAGAGGATTGAGAAGGAGGGTCGACATCCAGCTTGAGGATTCACGCTGTTTCCCCTTGGCCTTTATATCGTCCGCCATAGCTTGCGAAAAAGAGCCAGAAGGGACCGATGATGATGGTACGGTGGCACGAGCTTGGAATGAAGTCGCGTGGCTGGGCGCGTCGCGTCGAGGAACGATTGTCTTCCTCGATCTTGGAGTCTGGATTTCGAGACTACGTCGCGTCCTCCACCCTCTTTCAGCATCACTCATGACCACCACACGCGATTTCAGAGCCTTGCTCGGCTCATCACCATCGTCGACTATATTATCTACATTTATCACAGAACTCGCATCGCTTTCGTCGACTTCTGCCGTCGTTCCGGATGTCAAGTCTTATCGCGATGCCGTCTACTTCAACTACTATACCCTTGGCTTGAGTCTTCTCTTTGCTCCGATCAATGGTTACAAGCCCAAGAGTGGACTGAAAAGAGGGGATCTTAGAGACGCTGATTTGGCTTTGGATGGCCTGGACATCTTCAACGTTCCTTCCACCGGAACAGACAAGGCAGCAAAATCCTCTACGACATCTGAATACTCTACGTACCCCGTATCGCCCATCACAATATCCATCTCTCCGAAGACACAGGATAAAGAGTGCGCTACATCCGTCACTTTTTTGCCTTCAACCAATGGCAAAGATATCGTCGAAGCTCTGGGTGAGCCAGAGAGGAAGGGTGGAGGATCGGGCCCAGCTTCAGGTGGAATGGGGATTTGGATGGACTGGCCTAAGCAGGGGATAATGGTGGAGCTCGGTGGAGAAGAGAGTCGGGGACCAAAAGCTTGGGAGACCGGAAAGGATGCTGTTTGGAAAGTGTTGTCCGTTTCTGTGCCCAAATGACCGTAAGTTCCCCTGCTCCTCTCATTAAATTATTTCGAGTGAACATGCTTAGCATGAGCTCTGCCAGCGTACACTTCGCCACTTCGTTCTCACTTCGCTCTACACGATAGGCTTATTGGTTTTGTCTCAATATTTGCGCGGGTGGGATGATGGGTGTTGATCCCTATAAGTGACCCATGCCTTTACTTTATCGGTGGTCCACTCTGGTTCACCCCTGCGTGTTCTTCCGCGTTTACGTATTTACTATGTCGGCATACATGGGACACTTCTACACTTCGTCTCGGGCACTGAACGCGGGGAGGTGAAATGTTGACCTATATTGAGTGGTGTGGCGTTAGTTTTCACCATAGATCTGCGGGACGCTGCCATACTAGTGGGGCAGCCGATGGAGACCACTGATCCCATCTCAAAAATGAAACTAGTCGGCACGTTGGGGACCTACCCACTGACACTTGCCTATGTTTTCCGAAGATTGTGCGAAGAGCGTATGGAAGCTGTAGCTTGTGTGGCCCGAACAGGGGCGCCCGTTCGGAGAGTGAGACGTCATTGCATGTGAATTCACGTAAATGTCGTTAGCAGCAGCTATAAGTACACGACCTTCAGTTCGTTGATGGCAACTCAACCTACTAGCTTTCCCCACCACCGTCTATCAACCAAACAACTGCATCACATTCATCATCATGGCCGCCCCCGCTGACATGACCACTCTCAACACCTCTGGCAAGTTCACCATGGTATCTTCTCATTTACTATAATATTTGCATAGGTCGAATTGACTTTGTAATCCCTGACGTAGAACAAGTCCCTCAGCGACTCGAGCGACGAAATCCTCAGGCTTCAAGGCGTCGGCTGGTTCACTCGCAAAGCCATCGCCGCCGCCACCATTTACATCGAAGTGAACCACTACAAGGATGACAGTGGGACCGAGCACATCGACATCAAGCAGACCTTGTCGGGCGGCCTTGGCGGCTCACAGGAGGATCGCACTTTGGACTGGCAGAATAGAGAAAAGACGGACAAGATTTTTGGAGCCGTAATTGGCAAGTCTCGGAGGGTCAAGCTCGAGGATATTGACATCGACTACTTGAAAAATGGATGGACGAGTGATGTTGCGGAATGGGGTTCGATAGAGTCGTACGTGGAGTCCGATACCCCTAAGAGCGGTACTACGTGGATCGCGCACCAGGTTCGTCTTTCTCAGTCGTGTTTATTCACATTCTCGTTCTTATGTGCCCTTCATCGTGCGTAGCTTTGGGGCTTCGAGGTGGTCGATGATGTTAGACGATATGCTAGACATATCAAGTTCACCGGTCCTGGGGGTGAAGATATAGAGGCTCGCTTGGTCTACGACTACAGTGAGTTCATTCAGTTCTATGCTGCAATTCTCATCGCTCACTCAAATTATATCTTAGCTGGAACCCTTTAGACCCGTACTCCCTGATTGGTTCTTGCAAATCGTAATACCTACCCCTATCTTGGTGCCACCCATGTCTTTTGGGCCACATCAGTCAGTCGTTCGATGCGTCCCCCGCGTTCCTCTGCAGCTGCAGAACATGAGTTTTACAAGTACGCAGCGAGCATATATGTATGAATCTGGACTCCCTCTACCAAACCCCCAGCACCCGCGCTGGGGCTCCCAAGCTCTTCATCCGATCTACACCTAAATATACCTCCTTCGCCCAACACTCATCGCCGTTCTCCGAGCCGCCTTCTGTTACACCAATGTCATTATCCACGTCTTCTAGACCCTCTATCCGTTCACAGAGCTCGATAAAATATACATCTTGGAAGGGGACCGGTTGTAAGGATGGTCGACGGTCAACTCGGGCGGGTGAGAGAGTGGGTGGCAACGCTGCCAGACATTCCAAGACGTTCGGAGATCGCGAAATCCCGTTTGTTTGAAACGGAGGAGGTCGCGGGTCGATGGTGACCCGTATGAGCGCTTGCCTACGTCGGTCGTTATTGATGCTGCTCGGTAGCAGAGGTATAGGCGAAGTCGGGTCGTTGGCCAATACATAGAACCGAGTGAAGTTCACTAGATAACAAGTTTCAAACACTATACTCTGGAAAGAAGTTCGTTGCATGTACCGACCTGATTCGTTTTGAATCCCTTCATGCAGGACTTCCAAGCCATCAAACATGGTGGTACAGAACCTGGAAGCTATCACGCCACACTCCGTGGCGTCCGACTCAGGGGTGCCATTTTGACTGATCTCAGCCGCTGCAGCAGCCGTCGATGCGACCTTGACTAGAGTCGCCTCGGGCAGGTGTTTCGCGATGAACTGGCTGCATTGTCCTAGTGCCTGTGCAGAATCACCGTCAGTCAAAAATTGAACCAATTACGGCGCATAAAAGTTACGATTGAAAAAAAAAGGTTCAGCTGGTAGTGAAGCCGCCTCACCTGCTCATGGCTCAGAACCTTGCGTATCAATTCGATTTTATGTCCCTTGCGTACGATCAGACTATGCTGCACCGGAAGCAACACAGCACCTCGGATCCATTTTGTGTGGCCGAGGTTCTCCAGACGCAATAAGTCGTATGTCTCCGTTACCGTGCCGTAGATGGTGTTTTCCTGTGGGAGGAGCCCGAGAGGCGTTGATTCGTTGACGCTGTGGTAGACGTCTGAAAACAATATGTTCCGTTAGAGTTCGCTTTTCAGGAGTTTATTGTGAATGGCTAAAAAGGGGGGTCTACTGACCTGCTATCGTCCTTTGAGCAACATACCGCGCAGAGTCACCAAAAGCTTGATGGGCAGCCTAGAAACAGTGCAGAAAGACGTTCAATTGGAATGAAACCGGTCTAAGCGCCAGGAAGTGTCGACAGTAGTACCTGGTGCGAATAAGTCCCTTCAGGCCCAAGAAAAGCTATGGACGGCCGACTGGGACTAGAAGCCTCAGGCTCGATGGTCTCCGAAAGCATCTACAGGTATTGTTCGGTACAAAATGGTTGAAGCAGATACCGACGAGAGGGGCGATGCAGTTCGGGCGTCGTGATCGTCGATAAACAAACTCCCAGAGAGGTGTAAAGGTTATCGTTGATACTTAGACTGAACAGTTATGAAGCAGTGTGGATCGAGGCAAATGACGCAGTAGTAGCCTATAATCGAGGGCGTGCAAAGTAGGCCGTGACAAAAGACGACAGCTCGGATTTTGAAATGTCGTACACCTGAGAGCAAAACAACCCTAGCGAATGGGCCCATGTAGTCCTAGTTGGAAGTTCTGATGATCACGGAAGGAAGTGTTGAAGACGCCTTACCACCACCTTTTTTTAGAATCACATTTATTATTATCTGCTGGACGAGGAGACTGTGGTATACAATACTACCGCTTATGTAGCTCGACTCTATCGATCTTGAACGTTGAACGGTGAAGGTGTCTGAGACAGACCTGGATTCATAGTGAACAATTACAGCGGGACCGGCCGGAAAAGCATCGCAGTACTCAAGTGTATACACGTAGGCACGGGGCATAATAAAGAGATAACAAAGGAAGATATGACGAAGGAAGGGAGAGAAGGTCAAGTATACAAAAGGATGAAGACAGCGGATAGCAGAACACACGATGAGTATAGAAATGTGGTCCATAGACGGCTGAAAAAAATGGCAGGAGACCCAGCAAGAGTGACCACTGGCAGAGAGGTGTATGCGTATCTCGAATCATGCGCCCTGGACAAGGAACCTCTCTCCTCGACAGTTCGCATGCGCAAAGTCGTTCAGCATCACGTAGTACCGTTCTGCAAGATGATTGTTTGTTTTATAGATAGCGTGCATGGGATCAAGAGAAGGATGACTTACGAGCGAGGGGGATACGTTCGCCGAACTGTGCGAGTGCAGACCTGGATGCAGCACGGTAAGCACATCTCAGAAGGACTATGGTCTCATTGAGTCTGACGTACGCTATGAACTCGATCTCCGCACGAAGGGTCAAGATCTGGTCTTCCGCATTTGCTTGAAGAGACGCAGCTAAAAATCGAACAAGAACCCGACCGGACATGAACCAGCCGAACTGGGAGTTCAACAGGACAGGATTAGTATGTTAGGTTGGTGGTAATATCGTTTAGCGTCGGCCGTACCGTGACGAAGAAGTCAAGGAGGGTGACATCGTAGCTACTCCCCCGAACGGAGTAGATGAGATCAAGTATAGCGCGAGCAGCCTGGAGGATCTTGAAAGCGCTGAGACAGCCAGAGCCTCCAACATTCGCATGAGGATCGTGCAGAAGGATGATGACCCTACCACAGAGCAATGTCAGTCCAAAGTTGCCATGGAAAAAGCAAAGCCATCAAGCAATAATCATACAGATGCGGTATCAAGCATGCTGCATAGAGATGTGGATCAAGAACGCCGTCGGGGATCGGATTTCGCAAATGTTGGGGAAAAGTCGACCGGAATGTGGCGGCGATGTTATCGACTTCAATGAAGGCGCGCGTGCGCCGAGGGTCTGCTTGTTTGTATGCAAGCGATGTATGTCTATTATCAGAAGATCAAAGATTGATTCCAAGTTCCTAGAATAAAAAGTCGATGCACGTACTGTTCCCAGAGGGCGGCGAATTCCGGCGCATATGAGTAATTGGGGTCCCCGAGATGACTCTTGGACCTATACCGGACGTTGAAGTACTTAGCCTTCGCGAGAAGCATTGTACCCTTGATATAGAGCACAAATGAATCTGTCTGGCCGTCGGGGTGTAAGAGTAACAGATCTTTCGAATGAGCCCACTGCCTATTAGTGGGAGAAGCCATTATCTGCGCGCAGGGTCTATCAGATGACGACAGGAGGACGCATGGGAAATAGGAACGCACGCCCAGGTCGAACTGATCTCCTTTTGCAGGCATCATTTGGGTGATGTCTTGGTCGTCCAAACTGAGAGCCCAACCATTGCTGCACCCTTGCTGTCGTTCCATCTACTCAAAAATATTCATTTAGTACTGCACTCACAACAGCAAGATATCGATCGCGTGGACGTACCGCGTATGCCAACCAGAAAGTGTTGCGCCGCACCTCGTCCTCTATGACAGTTTCTGCCGGAGGCAGTAACGACGGCACTCGTAACGTATCAGTTATGGAGTAGAAGGGATTGGACGAGCTTAAACCAAGAGGTACCGCGGCTCGTAGGGCGGCGCCTGTGGTCATGAATACCTAGGAGACGAGTATTAATATCCGTTGCAGCGTGGACTTGTATCTACATACCGATACCCATCTGAAGCTCTGTAAGTCAACCCGAGCATGGCCCATAGAGGGACGACGACATACCTTGCATGACACCAATACCACCACACAATGATGATTTGTGCTGTTTCATGTATTCCGAGTGAACAGGAGTACATATATACCACAGCATCATGCCTACCTTGCACGGTTTCCAGTAAGTGGACTCCAGTGGAGATATGCTCGTCTAAGACTTGTTTTGCAAGTTTGACCTGGGCTTCTGCAAAGGAGTCGATATGTTCCTTGGTCCTATACTTGTCCTGAAAGATCTCATCTGTCGAGGACCGCGTCAGTTGCCGATCGCACTAATGCTGACAGGACGCGAATCTGACCTGGTGGCATATCAGACAAGTTGGGCGACGGATCTTGTTCAACAGCAACGGTATAGAGACTGCCAACGGCACAGATGCCATGCAAGACGGCAACGCTTGGGAAGTTTGCATGGGTCGGTGGAAGCGATAAGGAGGCCATGAAGGAGGGTTGATGGAAGAGTCTGCTGGCATGGGGGTGAAACGCGAAGAAGACGTCGACTCTATTGACAGCTAAGCACGATTTCGAGATGAAACGATAGAAAATACGTACAAGTGGCGTAGGAGGTTGTACGAGGGTAGATCACGCGGCCAACTTGACCACAGCATATCGTATCCTGAACCATAATGCGGGGTAGAGCTAGAAGAGATGTACGAAGTTTGTGTCGTGTTGGTAGGCTCTGCCATGACCACAGGCTCCAATGATACGCCGTTGCTGTAGACATCTATACTGGAGGAGGGAGCAGAATAATTGTCTGTCGGGAGGTGCTGAGAGGTTAGAGTGAGGGGAATTATGTTGTTGGAGATCGAATCCGGGCTAGAGGTAGAAGCAGATGACACGTCGATGGTGGAGGGCGTATTGATATCATGGGGGTGGATGTTTGGGACTACCTCTGGTGGTGACGATGTCTGTTCTTTCAGCATATGCTCGAGCTCGTCTGATATATGATCATGTTAGCACACAGCCAATATACATCTGGAAACGTATAACATACTAATTCTGTTTTCAAGCCGTTCATATCGGTTCTTGGCCGGCTCAGGCTGAGTTGTGATGGGAATCACTGCGAAACATTGTGAGAAATGCAAGCGTACGAGACATACTCGAAGGCGCAGACTGACCGTCATCGTAAGTACAGTCCGGGGCATCAGGTAGTTCAACTCCAGGGGCAGCATGAGACTTTGCATGAGCATGAGAGCGAGAACACGTCGAGCAAGGCTTTTTGGCATCACTAAGAGTAGCGTGTCAACATCGGGTTCGGGCTCGGGGACGCTGTGGCTTCTAAAGTAATACCATTTCTGCAGGGTCGGAGATCGTATCGGTTATGAGGATCTCTCGGAGGATTCTAATGTATGGCAGCAGCGCACCAGTTTTCTTCGGCGACATTGATGGCATGCCTGTATTGTAACGGTGATAGGACACAGCGGTCAGAACAATGTTCAAATCAACACCCAACGGGCGTTCACCGACTTGATTTCGTTTGAGAACATTGGGATGTGTGCCGAGGGGTCCGGCGGGTGGCGACTTGACCGTGGCGACTTTGGGCATTGTGGTCGGGGAATGAGAGGCGCTGTCGTGCGTGACGATGCTCGGGGAGAGAACTGGGAGCTTTGAGCTTTCCTTGGGCGCTTCGCGTATGACCGGCTTACTAAATCCGCCTCCCCTGTCGATCTCCCAGAGTCCCGGCCCGGATCGGCCAAGCTTTGAACCGCCGTATAACCGGTTTCTCAAGTTCACCTTGTCATGATTCTGCCTCGACTTGGAAGCCTGCAATCGTGGCATGGTACAACATTCGTGTTATTTCCTAGAATTATAGGCATATCTGAATCCATCTGACGACGAATAAAAGTACAACATCGGCCATGATTCCAAAGCCCGAGGCTCACAGACACGTCAGACGCGAGTCGAATCCGAGGCTGTCCGAGCCAGCTGGCGCTACCCAGCGATTTTGTCCACCCCAAAAGGAAATACATCCATGCCGTCAGGGGAAAAGAACGGCAGAAAAATGGGGATCATGAGAATCAAGCATGATATGCCGGTGCAATGTCGTGCCACTAGACTTTGCTGAGTATTTGCCATCTCTAAGTGGTTCTTCAGGTCAGGTGATTTGAAAGGGTTCGCAATAATCATACGATGGTGGTGCAAGAAAGATGGAAAACCAGAGCGTAGTGTGTGACTATAATGTAGTAAGCTAAACAGAGAGCTGCTCGCCGCACATACTGACGGCAAAATCGCCCAGCGCTGTGCGGTACTCACCTGCACCGTGCTAACGTTAGCCGGGGAAGATCGCAGGAAGGTGACTCGAAGATAGCGACACTCACGAGCTAACGGTATTCGTTCACCAAAAACGGAGAGCGACACACTACAGCAGATTGATCTGAGTTAGCTGAGCGTTTGATAGGGAGGACAAGCACACTCACGCTATGTATTCGACCTCAGCACGAAGTGTCAATGCCTCTTCTGTCGCCATCGCCTGCTTAGCAACTGCCCAAAACTTGAGGAGCACACGGCCGGCGGTGTACCAATAAAACTGCCCAAAGGAAATATTAGTTTCTTTCGCAAATGTACGCTGTCTCTAAAACATACGACTGCACTTGGCTCTAGGAGGGTGATGTCGAAACTTGTGCCCGCCCTTAGGCTATAAATGAGTTCTAGAATGGCTCGACTGGCTTCGTGGATCTTGTATGTCGAATTACACCCCCCAACTCCTAGGTCGAACCTGGCATGAGACTCGTGAAGAAGAATGATGGCCCTAGTGCAACCATGCATTCAGCACAAAGTTTTACCCAATAAGCACAGCACAGAAGCACTTACATGTGCGAGACCAGGTAAGCGACATAAAGATGTGAATCGACGACCCCATCTGGCATAGGATTTTTGAGGTAATGAGGGAAATTCGGTCGAAACGACTCTGACAAGCTGTCCAATTCGATGAACTCCACCGAGCGACGAGGATCGTCGAAGAGACTCTCCGTAATCGCGCCTGCTCCGAAGTAATTGGACCCACCGGTATCTGGGGGTACAAACTGGACAGAGGGGTCTCCAAGGCACCGTTTCACTCTGAAGCGCATGTTGAACTGTTTGACTCGGGATAGAAGCACGGACCCTTTGATGTAGAGTGTGAACGAGTCGGTGTGTTTCTCGGGGTGAAAGATGAAAAGGTTCCGCGACTGTAACATCTGGCGGTCGTCCTCAGAATGGATGTACTAGAGAGGACATCAGCTAGTCGCGAGAAACAAACGGTCATCGGGACTCGTACTTCCAAGTCGAACTGATCGCCTCTGGCAGGCATAAGTTGTGGAAGATCCTGATCGTCCATATTGAGAGCCCACTCATTACTACAACCTTGTTGACGGTCCGACTGATGTCGTATTCAAAAGTCAACAACCAAAGATGCAGAACAACAGACAGCTCAGGGTACGCACCGAATATGCAAGCCAGAAACAATTTCTTCTCAGCTCCTTCTCCATTGCTGATTTGGCCGATCCAATGAGAGAGGGTCCGCGCATGACTTGGTTCAAGGAGTGAAAGTCGTCGCAGACATTCAACCCTAGAGGTACTAGGCCTCTCATGGTCGTAGCGTTACTGTCATACAACTAGCATATGCATGGTAGTCGACTTCTGAGATGAAATAACGGGTATTGACTGTCTTACCTCCCTCCACCTAACCATGCCATAAGTACGTGAGTAAAAGAAAATATCGATGGCTATTACCAAAGTAACAGACTAACCGAGCATGGTACCACAACCACCATGTAACCAGAATCTTCGCTGTGATCAGAGTTCAGCACAGACGAATTAAAGAGACATCTCTCTCAATCACCTTGTACATACTCCAGAAGTCGTGTACCGGTCACTTCGTCACGATGAACAGCTCGTTTAGCCAACGAGATATGTATCTCTCCAAACGTACTTGCCGCCTGCCGCTGTTCGAACGTATCTCGACCATAGTACTGGTTCAAAGGATACGTCGGCACGTGCGGCATTGCCGCCGATGTGTATAGACTTCCAACAGCGCATAACGCATGTAGGATCGAGAGGCTTGGAAAGTTCGAGTGAGTGGGAGGAAATGATATGGATGCCATGAATGTGGGTGTATGAAAGAGCCTCCCGGCGTGAGGATGAAATGTGAAGAACGAGTCGACGCTGACGCTCATTAGCACACGATATAAACCGAGAAAAATTGACGTCGTCGAACTCACAGATGACGCAGAAGGCCGGGTGATGGAAGACTTCGTGGCCATCGTGGGTCGATAGCGTACCACTGCTCCGAGCTTGGTGGCAACGGTGGCGGCAGCGGCAGGGGAGGTGAATAAATGGTTGACATGTTAGGAGCAATTGGCAACGTTTGTGGTGATGGTCCGTTATCGTTGACCGTAAGTTGTCTGTGTAGCAGGTGACTGATATGTTGAGTAGGATCATTAGTTGTGGAATACGAGGTAAGTATGTTCAAATCGTCCAGGGTGACGGAACTGGGGCCTTCATTAGGCAAGGCTAACGAGGCCGGACTGGCGCTGATGGACGATATCGAGCTAACAATCGAATCATTTTGTAGTTGTTGTTGCTTGAGTCGTGCCTCCAGCTCCACTGTTCCTCAAGAATTGAGCAACTCGCCTGCAAGAGACGATATGGGAATAACCTACATATTCGGTTCTCAAGGTCAGCACAAAGTGCCTCCGTGGGTGACTCTGGTCGAATCGCGCCTGATCATGTTACCGTCGTAAGTCGAAGATAGCTACAGGCATAGCGAGAAAAGGAAGCCCCACTTTCGTCATAAGTGCAGTCCACATCTGGTACGTAAGCCTTCGTTTGAAGTGCTAGAGTCAGAGCGTGACGATGAGACCTAAGACAAGTTGTACAAGCGGGTCTGCGAGCATCGCTGAAATCGAGGTCAGTGTCAGAGAAAATACCATCACGAACCAACCATAAAAACGTAGTGTCATTACCATTTCTGCACAAGTTTCAACATCCCGCATGCGAGCATACTTGTGAGTTAGCGACGGCCTCGAATGAGAAGATTGCAAGGCTTGTAACCTACAAGTTTCCGTCGTCGGCACTGGTGACAAGCCTACAGGAAGTTCGCAGAGCAATTGAGCCATTGCAGCACAACCCCGGGCTAGAACAAGGAAAGAACCCACTTGGTTTCGTCTCAAGAAGTTCTGCTGAGCAGCGCTCCCGGGGCCACTCGAGCTCGCCACCGCGATCGACTCTCCCCGAGCCTTGCCCGACGTTGACTTCGCCATCTAAAGTCGCGCGTCGCGGTGCCGTGGTGCAAGGGCGTCTGCTTGCTGTTGGTTTTAGTGCGGCGGTACTATAAATCCTTTCTGACAAGGATGCTGTGTAGAGCCAAGTTGAGCAGAGCTAGGCGCCACCTTGAGCAACACCGACGAGCAGAAAATCCAGAAGCAAGGAGCAAGGGGGTCGGATGGGGCTAGATGAAGCTCTTTCATCAAATAGTCTTGCCGATCCTCAAGCTGGCGAGGAACTTGCCCTAATTAAACACGCACAGACGTCGTCAGCGCATTATCTCTAGCCCCATTCCATCTTCGTGCCACTGGTGGCGGCGCCTATGCGTATGAATGGAGGTTCGCTTGCTAATTGCTAGTTGGGCCCCACCTTTTCTCGTCAGCTTTCATTCAACATGCACGAGGCACACGCTTTCGATCTGGTTCCTTGAGATCCTGGACCTCAAGCTTCGAGTACTTACGACCCGTCACGAAAACTGTTGATCCTACTTTCTTGGTCCAGTGATTCAGAACCCTTCATAGTCTGATCGATGGACATGTGGTAGAAGTAACCACTTCAAGCAAAGGTCGATAATCGTAGCGGTATCCTGGTGTTTGATATAGGAAACGACGAAAGATCAAGGAATGGTCCAGGTACTGAAAAGTGTGGGCATCGATCCCGGTAAACTACAATTGACCGTACGAGCGCCGTGCCACATTTACAGTGTCGCGCACGTACAGTATTACTTATGGAGCTTATAAGTCTGCGATAGCGATGGACGGTGACCGAGATGGTCGATGGATGGTATGGGACTGAGGATATGTGCACCTGTGTCAATGTGGAGGGAGAAGGACTGGAGTGCATGGTTGATTGTCACTTGTGCGTATCTACTTATGGATTCAGGCAGCCTACGGATGAATGTGACAAGATGAGGGTGAGGGTGAGGGTGTTGGTATTGGTGATGTGGTATGGGATGGGATAGATAGGAGGGAGATTGCGCGGAGATGGAAGCGTGGCGAGAGAGGGGGGAACGCATCGAGAGATTGGAGCATAACTATGGAAACGGAGTACAGTGGGTAACAGGGAACAGCATGTACGAGAGAACGAAACAGTAAAGAAAAAAGATAAATCGTCCCAACACAAGCGAGAACGAAGCAGAGCAAAGGGGAATCACACCGAACCTAGATAAGCATAATATAACAGAGAAAACGAATAAGAACACGATCACTGAACAGAGAGAAAAAGGTGACATTCCGCCCGGTGCTCCGTATTCAAATCAAGAAGAGGAAATAGAAGGAGTGAACAAACCCTCCCCAGTGAAACCACTGGTGATGTTGCTCACGTTGACGACAGCGTCGTTGGTCGTGTGGAAGAAAGCGAATGCGGGGTCCCACACGGCGTTGAATTGATCATTCGAGAGACTATTGTCGTCGACGATCTCCGAGGCCAGCGCAGAATCCGTCCACGCAACCCTCGTCCCCGTCCCATCGATAGCCCATTCCCGAAGCGCAAGCGACGCGTCCGAGCCGAAAAAGAGATCCCCCGTAGGGGTCGCTAATGACGAGACGGCATACGCAACGTCACTGGGAACGACGGACCCGAATACGGCGACTTCAATTAACGGTATTGAGTCCAGGCTTTGTCCGAGGACTGTGTCACTCGATGGAGGGATGGGAGAGTCCTGGAGAACCCATTTGGCAAGACTTCGGGCGATGTTGATGTCCGGAATGGCGGCGAAGAAATTCAGGAGGATGTGGTTGAGATGGTTGACCGTGCCGAACTCGCGAGGATCGAGGGAAGATGAAGATGGGGTGGTCGCCGCACCATCGGGGAGTGCGCTAAGTAGACCGCCACTATACACTATGGCCCGCGGAGAAACGTCACTATTCAGCACAGCAGCTTGCCTGGACACGTTAAATGTCGAGTCAGGAAATGGAAGGCGAAGTTGAAGGATATCCAGAACGCCGTATATTGGTCTGTTCGGATAGCAGCTGCTGTCGAAGGTTGACTGTGAAGATGCCAACCCGAGTCCGAATACGGAGGTCTCCACGGAGTTAAGCAACTCCGTTTGGTCCGTTGTTAGGCCCGGATAGCAAGAAAGAGGTGGCGGAAAAGGATCCGATGTCGAGTTGGTGAGGAGTGAGCTGACGTTCTGACCACCAGGGGCTGAAGTGGCATCGAAGGGCAGGAGGATGGGCGCAGACTTGACGAGGGATACAAATCGGCTAAACTGAGATGCATCCTGCTGAAGTTCTGATACCCAGTACGAAGCCATGGCTGTCGCACGCTGAGTCGAAGAAGCTTTCATGTCACGTCAATAACAGGAGAAAAGGTAAGTAAAAGAATGACTCACCATGTGCAAACGCATACATTCGGTCCAATACAGACTCTCCAACATCGGAAACCTGCGAGATCTGAGAGCTAGAAGGTTGACCATCGACCTCAAAAGACGTTTCTGGCGGTGTAACAGTCTGCGCGGCAAAATCAAAGGTGTATCCGAGCACCGTCGTCTCAAAGGTCGACGAGGTAGACACCGGTCCATCTCCGGAACTCAGACTGGACCAATCTGCACCCTGCACAAAGTCCTGTAGTTTGGCCACTTCGGTCGTGTTCTGCGATCGTACGAAGCTCCATAGGAGTGCAGCTTGGGCCCATGTCGTCCGATTGGGGTAAGTCGACGAACTGAGGCCCGGGGCGACGTCGACGATGATAGCTTGTTGCCTGCAGTCGCTGTTAACCGGCGAGCCAAAAGCTGTGAACATGACGGCCGCCACTGAGTTTGTGGTGTAGTTGACGTCGAACAACGTGTTCATAGATGGTGTCAATTCAACGATATTCTGTGCCAAAGCCGTGCAACTGGTGGTCGAGGTGCATACGCAGGTCGCATCTGATTGGGAGGAAAAAAAATCAGATATGATGAGTAAATACTCGTCACTTCGTCCAACGTACTGATGTCGCAGTTGCTCCCAGTCACATTCGTGGAGGAACAAGACGGCAGACCGCTATCTGTCTTCTTCCGGCCGACGACAACACCGACGACGATGGCGACGATAATCAAGGCCACCAAGATCCCCGAAAACACCAAGATCTTCGTTCTCCGAGATTGAGGTATTCGATTGATCATGAACAGACCCTTCTCCTTCGACGGACTTGGCACACCTGACGCATTGATCACAGCATCCAGACCCGCCAAACTCGCCCTCTTCCTCCCGCCCGCAGATCTTCGCATTCCGCTAGCGTACGCCGTCGCATTCGCATCGTCCGCATACTTGTACGGGTCTCCTCCAGAACGGTACGTATCTGTCCGTGGATCGTACGACAGCACGCTCTGATGCGGAAGACGACCCTCGCCGAGCATATCGTTCAACATATCCGCACGCTGCACAAGCTGTGGCAATGGCGCCGCATCGTCCATCCGCCTATAGCTCTGTTCCTGCGAGACCGAGATATTCGCGATCGTAGGAACAGGGGGAAGAGGCTTAACGCGAAACGCTTCCCTCGTCTGCCTCATCATTCGTGCGGACCGCTGCGCCACAGCCGAATTCGATAACCTCGAGATGAACGACGCCGCCGTGGTACTCCTATTCGACTGCGACGACTGTCTCCGTTCCCGACTCTGCTGAAACGAGCGCGAGCCGGGCGTGTTTGCTGGCGGGTTCGGAATCTCCGGCGTCCTGATATCCATCTCGATCCCACTGTCGCGCGAGCTCAGCTCGACCTCGTGCAGGGCCGACAGCGGTCTCTGCTGCTGGCCATCGCGAGGAAACAAGGGGGCGGAACTGTCGAACGTGAAGGGGTTGGAGCCCGTGCCGCTCGAGGGAGAGGCACTGTCGCGACGCTCAGGGGGTGGCAGATGCTGCAACTCCGCAGATGTGATTCCGATCAGGGACACTTTCCTCGCCAGGCGCGGAACTGTTCGGGGATCGGCTTCGTAAGTGTCGGAGTGTGCGCCATCTGTATCAGCAAAAGTGTTATTTGACGGCGATGGTGAGATTCTACTTTGGTCGACGGCCTCGTAAGAGGGTGGAGGGGCATGGAGAGTTTCCGGGTTATGTTTGTGGGTGGTGTGGAGAGGAGACGGTGTGTAGTTGTTGTGATTACGCAGCCCGTACGTTGATGGTGGCGGATATGAGATCTCAGAAAGGCCGCTGGAGGATATGACGGAGGGAGTGCCAGGCTCCTGATTATGTTGTTCGTTCGATCCCGCCGAGTGCGCGGGGGCCAACAGGTTCGTGATGAACGCCGTGGACAGCAGGCGTTCCTCGGAAGGGTCGACAGAGATGCTCGAGGAGCCTTCATGCCAGTCGTAGGGAGACAGTGTGGTTTGGGATTTGGGAGAAGACGGTACCTGTTCCGTGATATCTCTTCTATCGCGTTGACCTGGTCGTTCTGGCGGCGTACGAGGGGGAGGGAACCGAAATGGAGGAACAGGAGGGAGGGCTCCGAGGTTCGGAGTAGGAGGTGGATTCGATGGGCCGGCTTGCGTTGGACTGGGTAGCGCGTCTTTGCCGTAGAGGGCGAGCGGACTGGAAGCATGAACGGGGCTGGGAATCGAAGGTGAGGAATTGGCTCGGGAGGGAGAAGGCCAAGGAGAGCCGCCGAAGTCTCTGCTGGTGGGAGTCGTAGGGCTATGTCCGCCCTTGGAATAATCCACGATCGGTGACGGTGGGATTGAGGTAGGGGGAGGTGGAAATCGGGAAAGACGGAGGGATTCGCCGGTGACGAATGAACTAGCACTAACGACGCTATCTGCGATGCCTGAGGCAGTCGTATAAAGTGAGGCATGGTTACGGTGTCGGGAACTGGTAGGTGATGGGGATGGCTGCTCGCTGGCGGACATAACTACAGACGGTCGTAGTGACTGGATGAGCTCATGAAACCGCGGGGAAATGGAGAGGAAGTACCTTATCAACAACAGAATGAACTGTCAAGGTCTACCAGCATAACGAGGCAAATACGATAAGCCTTCGAAAGCAAAGCTAGAGCTAAATGGCAGTCGCTAGAGAACAGAAGCGATAGGTGCATAAAAAGAAGGTGCATCAGTGGGAGTGAGATGGTGAGAGCTCCTGATGATCACGCACGAGTGTAGGCACCGCTGTTGTGCCTAGCGTGAGCACTGTATATTCTGTTTATAAAAAGGCCAAAGGAAGGGAGTGGATAACGAGTGTATGGGTAGCCGGACGGGCTAGAGAACGAAAGGGACGACGACGACGACGAACGGAAGAGAACGCGCCGACAGCGACTGCTGCACTGGCAAGAGCTCGCGAGAGTCCGCGAGCTCAAACGAACTTCAGCAATTGAGCCCGCTTTCGACGCCGTCCTCCCGGTTCCTCGGTTCACCCCCATAGGGCAGCCGACGGCCCCGCTTCGCACCCGCTCGTGGGTTTTGGGGTTAACCTTCGACTTAGAAAGACCGAAGAAGGCACAGAGGCACAAATAGCCCGTCTTGGCACACAAACTAGCTCCCAAATGGCACAATGTCCTCAACTCTCACACAAACCAGCCAAATAACCCTCAGACAAGTCCACCCAGTATCAGCGTTTCACGATCACCGTATCAGCGTCTTACATCCAAATGCGATCAGTTTCATTCGTGATATAAAGAAAGCTGAGGAGGTGGAAGAGGAGACGAGGGAAACGAGTATAGACGAAGAGAAGAACAAACTAAAGTGTATGTGCGGAAAAGGGAAAGATCAGGGAATCCAACGTGAGAGGAAATGGAAAAAGACACTACAGAGAATATTCGAATGGCCATCGGCATGACGAGCAAATCGGGGGCCGGGCGTGTCGTCAACAAAAGGCCGTAGAGGGTCATGGTCGTAAAACGTCGAGCAAAGGGATAGATGGTATGATATGCCACAACTCGGTGCTAGGATGCGCAGCAGGATGGGGAAGCGGGGGTAAATTTATGGCATTAGGAGACAGATCACGTCCACCTCATGCGACGATGCATTTGCCTCCCTTGCTCTTGTCCTTGCTCTTTCGCTCAGGAGGGTTCACTGCGGAAAGTGTTAGACAGGCAAAAATGACGGAGAGGCATGGGCATACGCACAGACTGCACGAATGGCCTCGTCGAACACGTTCTTCAAGCCCTTTTGCGTCAAAGCAGAACACTCCAAGTACTTGACGGCTCCGATGTCCTTCGCCATGCCAACGCCCTGTGTGTACTGGATAGGAGCCATACGACTGGAGAAATTGTTTAGATATCGGACCACGATCGCTATCTGGGGGTATCCTTACCGGTCTCGGAGCTTCTCGATGGTGTTGGGATCTTCGCGGAGATCGAGCTTAGTACCGACGAGCACGACTGAAGTTTGAGGTGCGTGGTGCGATATTTCGGGGAACCACTGTGCATGATGGGTGAGTAATGGCCGGAGCAATTAACGCTGCTGATAGCAAAACGCACCTTAGTCTTTACGTTCTCGAAACTTGGGGGGCTGACGAGGGAGAAACAGATTAAGAACACGTCTGTCTGAGGGTATGAAAGTGGCCGGAGACGGTCGTAATCCTCTTGACCGGCCGTATCCCACAAGCCGAGGGAGATCGTCTTGCCATCAACCATGACATTAGCCGAGTAGTTATCGAACACTACGTCGAGTGGATCAGCACACGAGATAGAATATCGGACGACCGATGCAGACCTGTGGGGATATATTCGCCCTGTGGCCGACATCAGAGAGGATAAGAGCATCGGGCAAGGTAGGGACGTACTGGGAAAGCGTTTGTGGTATATGAGATGAGGAGACACGTCTAGCAACGAGAATGATAAGCCTCGAGTGAACGTGCGACGACGTTCACAGGGTACGTTTACCTTTCCGACAGCACCATCACCAACAACGACACCTATACTGTAGGTCAGGACAACGTGTCCGAGATGACGAGAGGCCACAATAAGGAGCACGAACATTTAATTGCCTGCATGATGTTCTTTCAAACGACTCTGTTACACTGCGAGTGGACTCCTAGTCGCGACAGCTGAGTTGCTGAGTAGGTGTTCTAGCGTACTGAAAGAGCGCTCGGATTATAACTGAGGAGACCTAAAAGGAGGAAGAGTGGCGAAACACGAGCAGGAGGGGTGGAACAAGGGTGGTGTCAGCCAGGTTGCTATTGTTGTGGGAAATGACGCGTGACAGACCTAGGGCAAGGCTCGAGAAAGGAAGTGACGTTATAAAGGCTGAAGTTCGCAGAAGAAACAGAGGTTGTGGACTATGCGTTTGTCGCAGTGGGCGGTCGTGGTGGAGGGCGACGTCGAAGATGGTGGTATCAACCGTCAAGCGCTCCCCAGGCCAGTCCGAATGCAGCCCAGCTGACGCGGGCAACGATTGATCCGGGACGTTACACTCGGTTGCTTCCTCAATATCTTGGCCCTCTCTTTTCTCTTTTCCTTTTCTCTTTTCCCCCTCGTCGCTCCATTGTACTGCGTATCGCCATCTCCAACATGTACTTACCAATGCAGATATCTACACTCAACACTATGTATAAAATAACGGAACGCCTCTCGCCGCATCTCCATGGTGCTACATATCAACCTTCTCAACTTCCCAAAATTCGACGATGGAAAGCGCGGTATATACGGCTCACAGCGTACCGGATGTTCGTGGCGTCCCTCGCGATAAACGTGGAACATCGTCAGCGATGTCGCGCTAACCGCCGGCATAACGCGGTCGGCGTGAACTCGAATAGTACACACATCTTTCGCACCATCTCCACCACCGCCCGATTTTTTGTAGCCTTATATTTGGCCTCTTTTGCATCTGACTTTCTGTTCCAGCATCCTCTGATCTACCTACATCTCTCCGTCTACTTTTATTTTGCAACAATGAGTCCCATGCCTAGATTGATCCTCATCCGCCACGGTTCGGCCATCTTGATCTTGCACTCATAGAGGCCCAGGATACTGACACGGCGCCAAACCCCATCTAGGTGAGACTGAGTGGTCATTGAATGGGTGGGCACAGTTTCGACGTTGCCAAAGTAAAAAGTGTGGACTGACCGATGTCTACCATCGGACGAACGTAGGAGACACGTACGTCACTTCAGTGAACTAGTGCAGGAGGTCTTCATCGAGCATCACCCGTTTAGACCGGAACAACCGACATTCCGTTGACTGCTCGAGGAGAAGAGCAGATCTTGACCAAGGCCACTGGTTTGGTTGGGCACGGAAGTGCGTTCAACGCTTGATATTCTACTTTGGTACCAAACTGACTCTATGACCGCAGAGCTCATCGATCCGACCAATCTCTGCTGCGTATTCGTCTCGCCTAGACAGCGAGCGCATAAGACTTTCCATCTCCTGTTCGGCCATCTCGACGAACAGCCCCACCATATCATCACAGAAACCTGCCGTGAGTGGGATTACGGAGACTATGAAGGCCTGTTGCCGAAGGAGATCCAGGAGAGGAAACCAGGCTGGAAGATCTGGACGGACGGGTGAGCCGCATCGCTCTCGTCTGACTTGGTTCTTCCTGACGAATAATGTCCAGATGCCCTGGTGGCGAGTCCGCTGAAGAGATGCAAGCTCGAGTCGATGGAGTCATAGCTGATGTCGGGACTTTCTTATACCAAGGTTCATTGACGCTGTATATTGACATACGATCCTTTAGGTACGCGAGTACCACCGGAAGTGGAAGCAAGAGGGCAAAGGAACACGAGATGTCGTTATTGTGGCCCACGGCCACTTCAACCGTTGTCTTATCGCCCGCTGGGTGGAGTTCCCTCTCTGTTTAGGTTAGCTGCTTGTGTTCACTATCCGCTACACTGGGACTGAATATCAATCAAGGTACACACTTCAATGTCGAGCCCGCGGGGGTGAGTGAATATTTCTTGCTTGCTTGTTTGGAGGCTTATGCCTTCGTATAGATCGCCGTGCTCTCGTACAACCATAACAGCCTCGATGAACCGGCGCTAAACGCCCTGAACCTGAACGCTACCGGGGTATGATCTGCGAAGACCTTTGTGGCGTCGTTGAAATGATAGGCGAATAGAAGTATACTGTATAGAGTGAGAAGTGATGGAAGTACAACCTGAGAATGAAATTGATAGAATACCTGCTTGTATACACGCAATTAAACAGATTTGTAATTTGTAGTACCTTGTCTACTACACTGGTACAACGCTCTCGGGGAGCGCTGTTGTGTGCGCCACCCAAACTTGTCGCGTCGAACGACGCGGTTCGGAAGGACGCGACTATGGTATAGGCCACCACGTGTTGTGAAACTCTTGTCTTTTACACCTCTTCGCTCGCTTGCACAGTCACCGGCCCCACTTGCTCTTATCACCATGACCGACGTCGAGACTCCCCCGAGCATCCCCACGGAAGACAACAGCGTTGCCATGCCAGAGGTCGCCGACAACCACGATGCGACCGAGGAACCATCCTCTCCAGCCGGAAACGGCACCGACACTCAGGACGAACACGAACACGAGGACTCCAGCGTGGCCGAAGCACAGACCACGACCACAACAGTAGACGAGCCGTCTGTAGCCAGCGAGGCCCCAGACGCCGTCGACCAGCCAAACGGTCATGATCACGATGACGCCGCTCACTCTGACCCTCCCCCGGCTGCTGTGTCTGATGCCACCTCAGACTTAGCTCCCATGCCTTCTTCCGACGATAAAGACGGCGGTGTCACGTTCAAGCCTGCCGATACCACGAAGCCCAAGACGGCGACGAAGACCGCTCCCCCCGCTCCCGGAAAAGTCGGCAGTCCACTTGTCAGGAAGGTATGTTTACGTCTGCTCGAAGTATTCTCGATTGCATTCCATATAAACTAACATATTCTCTCTCCAGATCTTAAACTCTGGTAAATTCGGCGGTTCAGTCAAACCTGCAGCTCCCGAACTACACAAGCCAAAGGTAACTTCCCCAACCGCCTCCACCGCCCCAGCTAAACCCGCCGCGGGCACCACCACCGCCACCACCACAACCGCTCCCAAGAAAGCCCCCGTCTCCGCCCCGAAGAGCACCATGCCACCCCCTAAAGCCGCCCCCAGCACGGCCACAGCCACCCGTCGAACCTCGATGGCACCTCCCTCCAAGCCCCCCACCTCCCGAGCCCCCCTCTCGTCCACCGCAAAGCCCGCTCCCGCGCGCACGACGGCTGCGTCCCCCGCCGAGTCCGCTGCTTCGTTGAAGACGTCGACGAATGCGCCGAGGCCGAGGGCTTCCGTCTCGGAGGGTGTGTCGCCTAAGAAGGCACCGGCGACGCGTCCGGGGGGTGTGGCGTCGAGGACGTCTGCTTCGTCTGCGACGAGGGGGATACGTACTCCTGGTGCTGGTTCGATCTCTTCTATCAAGGAGGTGAAGGGGGAGAATAAGGCGCTGGAGGATGTTCAGCATAAGGTGTGCTCTTCATCATGCTGCATACTTTTCTGTTCTTGAGTATTAAGTCCGTTTCTCTTCCCTCTATCGAAGTTGAGCGAAGCGAACGCGACTTTGAGCACGAAGTCGGATCGCATCGGCGAACTTGAGGCTGAAGTGGAGAAGCTGAAGGCATCTCTCGACGGGGCCACCGCTGGAGCAGAAGAACAGACCCACAAAGTCGAGGAGCTCGAGCAGGCAAAGGCCACTGCGGAGGCGGAATTGGCAGAGACGAAGGACATCCTTGAGAAGCTTCAGGCCGAGATTTCCAAGATCGAGGTTCTCCAGCAAGAGGTATACTTGCTCCCTTATTCGTTGTACGTAGTTCAGAAGGTAGCTGACCAGTATCCCAGCTCGAACTTGCCAAAGGCTCAGCCAGCACCCAGCAAGAGCTCGTCGCCACTCTGCAAGCTCAGCTCGAGACCATGGAGTCCGAAGTCACCGCCGCCAAAGAGAACCTCGAGGCCGTCCGCAACACTAACGGTTCTGCATCTGAGGCTCTCGTCGAGTCTGCTGCAGTCGATCGCGAGGCCCTACTCAAGGCGAAGGCCGACCTCGACGCCATCCAGAATGAGGTTACTGAGCTGAAGGCCGCGCACGATGCTGCTCTCGCGGATGCGACCGCGAAGATCCAAGAGCTGGAGGGCAAGGCAGCCAGCGCTGAGGCTCTTTCCGCCGAACTCGCCGAACTCAACCGGGAAAAGGAGGAAACTTCGAACAAATTGTCAGAGCTCGAGGTCGAAGTTTTGGAGTTGAAGGAAGCTCAGGAAGGCGCAGAGGAGGAACAGTCGAAGCTGAACGCCCGTACCAAGACGCTTGAGGAGGAGTTGGCTGCTGCTAATGCTGCGACGGAGAGCGCTGTGCAGGATCTGAAGGCTAAGGAGGAGGCCCATGCTGCGGCCATTGAGGACGCTGAGAAGCGACTGGAAGAAGCTACTAACGCCGCGAAGGAGGAGCAGACTAAGCTTGACGATCAGTTGAAGGCCCTGCAGGCCGAGTTTGAGGCCGCTCAGGCTTCCTTGGAGGAGGCGAAGGCGGCTGCAGAGGCTGCGGTGGCGGAGCACAATGCTAAGGTCGAAGAGGTGGAGAAGGAGGCTCAAGGTCGTGAGGACGCTTTGAACGAGAAGTTGAAGGAGATCACTACCGAGCTGGAGGTATGTCTTGTATTCGCACTCCCTCATGGGTACGAAACTTATTCCTTGTATTATCACAGGGCCAAGAGTCCAAGTATGCAGCGAAGGTAGACGAAGTCAAGGCTGAGCACGAGAAATTGCTGCAGGAAGCTTTTGAGCGCGCTAAGGTAGTAAAATTCCTCTTTCCTACACCTTTTTCTTGACTAATGTTCTACCATAGGACGAGGCGGGTGGTGCTCACGGACTTGACCTACAAGCTCTCCGCGCAGAATCTCAAGCCTCCATCGAGCAGCTCCGTGCCGCGCACCAGACCACCGTCGAGGGCCTCAAAGCCGAACACGAAGCCGCCCTCGCCGAACAGGCTCAGAACTCAGAGAAGCAGTTCACCCATCAGACCTTGGAGCTCAAAGCCACCGCCGACGATCTCGCCAAAGCCAAGGCCGCCCTTACGACCTCTCTCCAGGAGGTCGAGGCCCTCAAGGAACAACTCGAGAAGGCGCGTGAGGCGACGACTTCTGCTGCGAGTGCCGGTTCGGCGGAGTACTCTGCTGAGATCGAGCAGCTGAAGAAGGAGCTTTCGAACTCGAGGGAGGAGTATAATGGTCTTCAGGAGGCCTTCGCGATGACGAAGGAGTCGATGCAGGAGATGTCCAACAATCACGCGAAGGAGCTCGAGTCCGCTGCGGAGGGTCGCGCGGAGGAGGTGACCAAGCTTCGCGCCGCGCACGAAGCGGAGGTTCAGAGTCTCGTCATCGACAAGTCGGATTTGGTCTCCAGGTTGTCGGATCTGGAGGGCGAGCTGGCGACGCTGAAGGCGACGATGTCGGCGGAGCCTACGACGTCGCCGAAGCGCAATAGTCAGTCTCAGGCTGCGACCGGGATCACGCCGCAGGAGTTGCAGAAGATGTATGAGGCGCATAGCTTGAAGCTTCATGATATGGAGGCGGAGCATGAGAAGGAGAAGAAGGCGTTGCAGGAGAAGGTGGAGGAGGCGATTGCGAAGGCCGACGAGTTGGAGCAGGATGTTGAAAGGAAGGCTATGGAGATTCGGTACCTGGAGCAAGATCATGAGGAAAATCAGGACCAGATCACAAGGTGCGTACATGCTTTTATTCAGAGTGTTCTTCTTCTCCAGTTCATTACGCCACCACACGGGCTATATACTTTCAACCTCGACTTTGATCCTTCCTTCATGTAACGTCGAACTGACCCTCGTTGTGCCTCTGCAGGTTGAAGGAGGACATCGATCGACTCACCGGTGGAGCACAGTGATCATCGTCTCGAACACCATTTCCCCTTCTCTCTCTAAACTGCACACTCCCTCGGTGACCTTAATCGACTCGTGCCAGCAAAGCAAGAGTCCTTAACTTCTATCCTCTTCCATTATGAATCGATTTCTCTCCCTAGTTTCATGTTGTTCTGCAATCATTCCCACCATATGCCCCGCAATTCTTTTTGCTCTTATTCCACTACTTGTATGTTCTCGCACCGACACTTTCCAGGATGGATATACCCGGGATTAATATGCATACCTCTATCAGTGCCATCATAATAGATGCATCGACAATTGCATTCATTCATGCCTTCCTCCGTTCTCGTGCTCGTATTCTCTCCCCTCCCGCCTGCGAACGTCTTCCGAGAACCGTGTCCGCGTCAGCCAGTCTTAATTCTCACGTAGGTTCAGGTTGAATGTTAAGGGACGGGGGGCGACCACTCGTCGGTCATCCTTCTACTCCTTGTCTCTCATGCAGATATATGGAACAACGGACTTGGTCCCGCAGACCATGACCTCCGCATGCCTCAGCCGCTGTCAATGAATCATATTGTACATTTTATTTTTCCTCATTCAGGCTCGTCCCGCTAGCATGGAGCGACAGCGTCAGTATCAGGGTATTTTTTGCAGTGTCTTGCGGTGCATTTTCCTCCCCGAGAAACCTGTGATAGAGTTGTATGCGTGGGTAACTGAATCATATGCGAATGAATGCGGCGGAACCGGTGTGGCCCACAATCCTCCAATCGTCATTGGGTACATAGACAGCGGCCGCTCGTCGGCAGTAAATATTCTGAAGAGTGTTTGAGAGCCAATTTGAGCGCTGCATACACCGGACGAGCCAATGACAAGGGCGAAACAGTTGCCAGAAAGGCGGTGAAGGACGAACAAGGCTGAGAGCAAAGAATGAAACTCGAACGAGCTTTGGATGAATTCTGAGAAAGCTCGGTAGCGCCGCGCGATCGGCGTCTGACCTCACGCGCGGCGACTTCCGACGCACGGATTGCCCCAATATTTTGTTTGACCAGCTCAGCGCCTGCTCTTTCTCGTTCCACTCCGTCCCTCCACCCACCCACGACCCCCCGACCCCCGCCCTTTGCGACCCCTCCTCGAACGATGGCCATCCAGAAAGAGCCCGGCCAGAAAGGCGTTAACTGGTCTAACATCGCTGTCGGTGAGTATACGCTGTTCCGTGTCCCGTGCCGCGTCGCGACTCAATGGTCATACCTGCTTTGTAGGTGCTATAATGAACATGGTAAATGATTCCCGATACTTGAGGGAACATGGCATACTGACATCAAAACAACGCGTCGTTAATGGTTCATAGTTTGTGAGTGCCCTCTGCTATGCGAGTAAAACGCGTCTTCTAACGAATGGTTTCGTTCTGTAGGAGGCAAGTCTTCCTGTGGTGGCGCTTAGACATGTGAATGGCTTCATGTGTATTGTTCTCTCTAGGTCACGACATTAGGCCAGCCTCTGGAGGTCATCAAGACTCAGATGGCTGCTAACCGGTCGCAAACAATGGCGCAGGCCCTCGGGTCTGTATGGGCTCGGGGTGGCTTCAGGGGTTTCTACCAGGGGTTGATTCCCTGGGTGAGTGCTATTACTTCCGACTTAATCGATTTCCGTCCATCTCACTCACATCAAACCCCCCTACTTGTCTAGGCATGGATTGAAGCATCCACCAAAGGTGGTGTTCTGCTTTTCTGTGCGTCAGAAATTGAGGGCGCTGCTGAGAAGGCGGGTGTCAACCCGGCTCTCGCTGGCTTGTTGGGCGGTATGGGCGGTGGTGTCGCTCAGGCTTATGCTACTATGGGTGAGTACCGTCATCATCGGATTGCTATTCTGTCGTCGGTCAGCGCATAGCGAATAGCCGCTAGACGATATCTCAGTTCCTGGGCGCTTTTGTGCTTTGTGGTGCTTACAGACTCTCCTGCTGCCCCGTTTGAATATTACCGATACGAGACGAAGTGGTCTGATAATGTGGTCGTTTTTTTTCTAACAGGTTTCACGACAAGCATGAAAACTGCCGAGATTACAAGACACAAACAGGCGGCTGCGGGCATCAAGCCACCATCAACATGGGCTCTCTTTGCTGAGATCTTCCGCAAGGAGGGTCTCCGTGGTGTCAACAAGGGTGTGAACGCCGTGGCTGTCCGTCAATGCACTAACTGGGGATCTCGGTATGTATCTGTTCCAACGGAGTAAGACAGTAGAAACTGACGATGCGTTGCTTGTCAGTATGGGCTTTGCTCGGCTCGCTGAGTCGTCTATTCGGTCAATTCGTGGCAAGGGCGAGAAGGACTCGTTGAGCGCTGTCGACAAGATCATTGCATCTTCAATCGGTGGTGCTCTTGCTACTTGGAACCAGCCTATCGAAGTCATCCGTGTCGAGGTCAGTCTCTCTCCCATGGATGATCACCAGCCACAGTTCCGATTACAAGCCTAACTCTGGGTATATAGATGCAAAACATGTCAAAAGAGGCTATGGCGTCGGCCAATCGACCGGCGAAATTGACGATCTTCAACACGTTTGGCTACATTTACAAGCAAAACGGAATCAAGGGTCTCTACCGTGGCGTCACCCCCCGTATAGGCCTCGGTATCTGGCAAACTGTCTGCATGGTCTCCTTCGCTGATTATGTCAAGGCATGGTAAGGAAACTTTCTCATAGCCTTTTCTCCCAGCGTGAATACTGACTTCTTGTGTAGGGTGAAGGGGAAGTAGAGGACCGCGGTTCCTTCGTATTTATGTTAGTTAGGTCGGATTAGTTGGATTTACTCTGCTCCTTTTTGTTTCGTGCAACATAGATTATTCTATAATACCAGTAGGTGCTGCTTCTTCGTTGAACTATATAACAGCATTGAGACCTGGGGTTCACAGCGTGCGGTCTGACTAGTAAGAGGGAGAGAAAAGGGCAAGAGCTTCGACCTGTCCAATGTGCCAATAACGAGCAAATACTCCACTTCGAAACACAGGAGCAAGCTTTCGTTGCCCACTTCAACTCCCTGTTTGGCGGTACACACAGCAAGGTACACATGGTAAAGTAAAAGAAGCGCGCCACACATGCCTTCCACCGGTCAGGGTGTTTTCGCTCACGCCTGTCATGAATGTACAAAAACACCATCCCAGAGAGAACTAATATATAACCGCATGTTTGAGCTCGAAATCCGTCCTACCAGCTGGCTAGAGCCTCCCGAACGCTAATACGTACTGACCACAATCTAGATTTCGTGACCAAACCATCCCTCTTCCACTTCTTCGACCTCGTATCCTCGCAGAACGTTTTCCTGCACTCGCCCCAACAACATGTCTACTATCCTCGCAGCATCGACTCAAACCTCACCTATCCCTTCAGAGTATGCCGTCCTTCCTTCCTTCCTTCCATCCATACTCCAAACTCTTCAGCATGGTTGCGTTTGTCATCATCTCGAAGTGCGCTGCGTCAATACGCACGATACTCACTCCTGGGACCCTCCCGCACCCAAGATCCACCCACTCTTCCCCGTATTCTGACAGCGACTGTTGGTAGCCCCTCGATGCCACATACACTGTCACCGGTACACGTGAGGTGGCGTCAGTGATCCAGGCTTCGACCTTCGCCCGAATGTGACCGGAAGAGACTGGTGCGTCTTCTCTGTCTGCAGCCGATTTCGCCAGTGTGCGAAGATCGCACGTCCCGACCAAGAAGTCGATAGCCATAGCGCACGTCCTGTAGAAATTGTGGTGGTATAGCTCGACGAGCTCGGTAGCATGGTAGCCTTCGTAAAATGCGGCCGTGAGCTCTTCCACTATCGTCTGCCCCCGTCGAGAGGGATCGCGCCTGTACAGGTCCAACATCGACTCGAATACTCGATGGGCCAAATCACGACTGGCTACTCCGTCACGAATAGTGTCGGGGTCAAGTTCCCATTCAGGACTTGCGAAAAGCGTCGGGAAGTGATCCAATAATGCGAGTTGAACGACCTCATCTCCCGCCTCGATGAACATCTTAGCAAGATGCATAGTGATAAGACTCGTTGCCGAGAATCCTGCTAGGCGGTATGGTCCTTGCGGGCGAATGGCTTTGATTTGCGTGTAGTAGTAGGCTGCGGTTGAGAACACTGAGGTCATCGGCGTGTCGGGTGTGGTCTGGATGGCGTACAGAGGCGTGGAGAATTGATCTTGGAGGGGCATGAATGCAACGATGTTGCCGCTCGCTCCGTGCACGATGAATAACGGGACGTCCTCTTCTCCACATTCTACGAGCTTAACAATGTTCTCGCTGGTGCGATTCAAGGCCTCCCAGGTGAAAGTCCTGCGTGGGACGCATACGTCGGTTGTCGACTCTGGTGAGACTCGAGGGACGGGAATGAAGTGTTCATCCTCGCTGGATGAGGGGAATCGTTTCAATAGGTCGTTCAAGCCAAGGTCTCCCAAAAGTTGCATCTGTGTTACGCTCAAATGGGGACGTAAGGCAAAGCAAATACGGCCAGCAGATAAAGAATCGAGCCCATAGGACGTGAACGGAATGTCGTCGTCGAAGTCGTCTGCGCAGACGCCCAGCTGCTCGCGGAGTATCCCTCGCAATACTCCAGGAACGTCCTGTACATCGACGACTTCAGATGTGGTGGCGGTAACAGGTGGGACGAGGTGGTCATAAAGAACGGACGGGCCGAATGTCTTCTGTACGAGTCGCCAGTCGAGGTCGGGGACATAAAGCCAAAGGCGGTGTCCCTGCCGTAGTTTGTAAAGACCGTCGCCGATACATGCGCAAATTTCTGTTTGATCCAGAGCTCAGGCAAGCCCGTATATGAGGTCAATAATAGAACATGCTCACGCTGAGCTGTCATTGACCAGGCTACCCAGTCATCCCAACCTACGCTAGACGGCCTCCCGATATTAAAGGCCGAATCGATGATTAAGGGAGAGATGAGGCAGAATGCATTTGTGTGCGGACGTAGGAGCGCCTCGAGAGCCGTGTTTGCGCTAGATAACATATTCAATTAACCACTGCAGTGATCTAAGTAGGAAGGTGCAATAGCGGATAGCTCACCTCGCATAGTTGCTCTGACCGGGGCCTCCAAACCCGGCAGCCGAAGAAACGCATACCAGAAACTCCAGATTCTCGATGGATACCAGGCTGTCCAAGACTTCGAACGCTACGACTTTGGGAACCCATGGCGTGGCGTAGCTTTCCGCTGTATGAGACAGAAACAACCGATCGCTCAGAGTATACGACAGGAGGAAGCATCCGCCGAGCTCCACCGCTATGCTTGCCAGCAATGCCCGCATAGACGAGGAATCTGAGGCATCACACGCTTCCAAGCGTATCTCTAGCTGCGGCATTCCTTCCAGGTACCCCAACATACGGCGTGCGGAAGTGAATCCTGGTCTTGACAGAGATTGCCTGCCCGATCTTGAGGTCAGAACTACCCTTCTAGCACCATTCTGTAACATAGAACGCCATAAGTGAGTTGAGAATGACGGACCAAACCCGTTAGGAACACTGACCTGGAACATCCACACGGACAGGGCGAGCCCGAGGGAGCCAATACCACCGACGAGAAGGTAAATCTTGGAGGGATTGAAAAGTGAGGTTGGCAAGATACATGCGCCATTGGGGATGAGTTCTCGTGGGTGTAACAAAATAGGAGATGAAAAGTGATGTCCACGGTTGGAAATTGGTAGCGACGACCTCAGTGTGTTTGAGATGAACCATGGGTGGTCATTCAGAAATGTCTCCAATGTTGACGCAGTTTTGCGCCACATGCACACCTGAACCACAGTAGTACAGAGTGCGCTAGACAAGAGGCGCGCCTCGTCATCAGATGCACCCGAAACAATCATATCACCCGCCTCGAACGTCTTTCGGAGTTGAAGAATGGCAGACGCCTTTAAATCGCAAAACTGTGGCTGAAGTCCGCAACTTTGAAGAAACTCGAAGATGACGTGGCTTTCCACCGACTCCTGATGAGTGACCAAGATTCTGCCTGTCTCATGGGGTTCGTTGGAATGTGGAAAAGCACCCGGCCCGAGTGTGAGGTTGGCTAGTATGCAGGCAACTGCAAAGTTTGCGAGCTCGTACCCCCTGTCTGTAGGAGCAATCACCACACTGCCCTCGTGTACTGGTGCGATATTAGCTAGGCTTCCGACGTGAACACCAAATACTCGCGTCCCAGGTGGGTACTGAGTAGTCCCTGCGCCCATCACATCACCTACAAACCCTCTGAAACGAGCCTGCGACGGGAGTGGAGCTACCCGCAAGAATCTGACAAGGACATGTCCTGCTGGAATGTGTGTGTCCGGGTCTACTTGAACAGTGTCGGTACCGGTAAAGCTCCAGTGGATATGAGACTGTAGAGGGGATGTCCTGGATGGTGGGATGGAGAGCTTGAACCTGGGTGACAGTATTCGTCCATCAGTGTCGACATCAATCTCTGCCGGAAGGTTTACGGTTGTCGAGATGGTGTTCAGTATGGCGTGCCTTTCTTGCTCCGTCCATCGAACATCGAAAACGGCTAGTCGGACGATGAACGGTGAGAGTTCGTTACGGAGAGACCGAGAAAATCCTCTTGCTGCGCCTCCTTCGAGACCGGCCGACGCAACGATCCATATACCGGGACAGCCTTGCGCACGTAGATCACCGAGCTGCCGCTGAATTTGCATCTCTTCGTGGGCATGAAAAGGAAGAATGTGCAAAGAATCCGAGGTACGGGCCAAAGATAAGTTTGGCGCGCTCAGCGGAACTAAGGTCTTCGGTACTAAGGGCCTGTCGAAAAGAGGCTCGAAACTGATGTCGAATCGTTGCTGACTCTCACCTTTCATAACATCGAAGTTATGAAGGGTGACCTTGATGCCGCGCAAGCAGCAAATTCGGAGACCACCATTATTCATAATGTCGCAGTCGAACACGAGGTACTCTATGGATGAGAGTTTTAGTAGGATGCTTTCGTGAGCTTGTTAAACAAAGAGATAACTACCTGGATTCCACTGCCTGAGAACCACGTGAGAGTAAACCTCGTGTTCAATGAGTGGTGTGTATAGGAATACTGCCTCGATATGAGAAGGGAGGAAGTAAGATGTCAAACCAACATTGGTAGTCATATCCGGATGGATGACTCCATGAAGGCATGCATCGAGAACAGCAGGATGAAAGACGTAGGGAATGCCTCTGTAACGCATCAAAGGAGTGGCCTCAACCAAGTTGCCGCTCAAACTATTCGAGCGAATAAACCTACGTTGTTGCTAGGCTTGGATCCATGCCACGTACACGGGTTAACATCTCCTGGTCGTTTCTGATGCAGGACATAACTCGTCGGTGCGAAGGGCCATATTGAGCGAATGTGGTGAGAGCGGTATAAAACTCTGAGCATCACGACGGTGAGAGACGCAGACGACGACAATTGGGAAATACGCAGAACGCACCCGCAGAAGAGAGGTCGCTACATCGATTCCGTATGGCATCGAGGTGGATAATGCCAGAATCACCGTCGTCCATAAGATCAGAAGACATGTAACCTTCGGCATGCAGGCGAAGCGGATTCTGATGAATGGATATTAGTGGTTTGGCAGAATCTATCGAAGATGTTTGGACTCCTACTTCGACTGCGTTCGCACCGGAAAGTTTCGACGAAACACTCCATGAGTGATTAGCATTTTTGCAGACTTGAACTTCAAGCGCCTTGTCCGTAGGAATAGACATCATGAAGGGGAAACGTATGTCCCATAAGGTGCGCACGCCGAACTCGAATATCATCTCCAGATAGCCTGCCGCAGGCATTATAGGCTCCCCTCGAATAATATGATCCGCCAGTAGCGGGTGCGTCTGCGAGCTGATACGAAGGTTGGGATAGTTCAAGGGGCCGTTTCTCATCACCATCTGGTGTTGGGCCGCGAACGAGTCGGAGGGGTGGAAGTGAAAGTGTCGGCGATTGAAGGGAAACCTCGGGAGAGGTGAGTTAAGGCTCTGGTGGTTGGACTTCGTCTGGTTGAGTTTTGCGAAGTCGATGAAATTGTACCCCAGAACGGTCAAGCGGCCCAAACAATCAAGAAGAGCGCGAGTTTCGTCGCCAGGTCTCACCACTCTGCTTCGTCGCATAGGACAGACGACGGAGGACGGTGCTGCGCCCATGGATATCAGATATGACGACAGGGCGGGGTGTGCTCCTATTTCCAAGAAAGTGGCGTCGGGGACATCATGAAGGACATTTTGGACTACGCCCTCGAAAAGAACGGGACTGCGTGTGGCCCTCCACAAATAGACTGGGTCAAGGTGCTCTGGGAAAAGGTCTCCTGTAACAGTAGAGTAGATGCGAGGATTATCTGATCGGAGGAGAGGAGTAGGGTATTTCGCGAAGACATCTTCAACAAGCTCCATGTAACGTTCACGACAGGGCTCCATAAGGCTGCTATGGACGGGGACGTCCGTCGGGAGTCGCCGGGTGAATATCTGTTCTTTCTCGGCTAGAGCTATAGCGATGGCGACTAAGCCCTCTGTTCCACCAATGGTCACGGCTCCTGGGGAATTGTATGCTGCAATCTCAAGCACTCCTCCAGCCTGACGGAGAGTAGACTGTGCAGCTCCTATGATCCGGAGGGCCACCTCGTGGGTGCACCCAAATGCGACCAGAGCACCTGTGCCGGCTGTGATGTCCATTGCCCGCCCACGCGCTATGGCGATTTCAACTGCCATCTCTCTCGACAAAACTCCAGCAGCATATAACATGGGGGTCTCGCCGGAAGAATGCCCGATGACAGAAAACGCTCGAGGAAGTCCGAGACTGACGAGCAAGTCGAATAATGCAATTTGAAGGATGGTCAAAGCAGGAAGGATGATGGTGAGAGGCCAGATCCCGTCTCGGATTTCAGCACTGAGAGAGGTCGAGGATTCGTGCTGGAATAAGCCATAGCTGCGAATGAGGGAGAGCTGAGTGACAGAGTGATAAATATCATCCATGAGGAGAACGCTCTCCCTAAAAACGTGATAATCTTGGAACAGCTGGCGACCCACTTGCAGATATGATTCAGTCAATTTGAAGACGTTTGCGTAACATTCAAAGAAGCTCAACTCACTATGAAAATGTTGAGGGCCCTGCCCAGAAAAAACGCAGACAATGGGAGGCTTGACACGAGGGGCGAGGCTGGGGGCACTGAACTGGATGGTTCGAGAGGAGTCCACGGAGGCAACAGCATATGATCTCCATGTCATAGACCGAGAGTTGCGCCCATATGCAGCCGAGATTACTCTCAAATCACTCGGGCCTTCATCGGCTAATGTACGAAGATCTTCGGATACTGATGAGGCGGTACGAGGGGAGAGCCCACCGGAGACCAGAAGGACATCGTGGATATTGGTTTTGGGAAGGTTCGGAGATGCGGGTCGAGAAGGTGGAGCTTGAAGTAAACAGTGCCCATTCGAACCACCAATTCCCGAGCTTAGCAGCGAGATCAGAGGTAGACCTGTTACGCCTGGAGGGGTAGAAAGTGGTGTTTGGTCAAGAGGAACCGTCAGGCCGTACTCATCCCATCGGATCCCCGGGTTCGGGTTCTTAAAGTTCACGTTTGGAGGGATGATTCCAGTGGAGAAGATAGAGCATGCCTTGGAGAGAGATGCGAGAAAAGCTGTGATTTCCAAATGCCTATAATACCAAGCTGTGAGATCAATATACCAGACGAAACAGGACATGTACTTGCCCTATGTTCCCCTTTACACTTCCTACAAAAAGTGGAGTCTCCCGTCGGAATTCCGAGCCTACAAGGTTCGCTTCGATAGGATCACCAGCTGCCGTTCCTGGTTTGAAGTTAAGCACTACAGTCTAAGAAGAAACGAAAGAGATAACGGACCTGTCGCGTGCAGTTCCACAAAAGCTACCTCGCTCGGGTGACGACCTGTCCCGGCGAACGCTCTATACATTACATCTCTTTGAGACTCAGCTACAGGCGTGCTGAGAGGAGCAATAGAGCCGGTAGAGTTGATGGCGGTGTTCAAAATCTATAGTAACCTCGATCAACCTCTACTGCAAAGGTACACAATTTGGGACTGACCGTTGCGTAAATATGGTCGCCATCAAGGACGGCATCCTCCAATGACTTTATGACGATCGCAGCGATGCCCTCGCCTCGCGAAAATCTATACGATATTTAGTATAAATACAGACGCGCGATGTACTGTGATATAGCGAACCCGTCTGCAGCAGCATCCAAAGGCTTACAAATGCCATCAGTAGCCAATACAGAGCTTTGGCTGTAGTTGATCCAATCGACTAGCCTGTTTTAAAGGCTCGATCAAAATTTTATGGTAAACACAGGATAAACGGGGATACTACGTACCGATGATTCACCTGTGCTCCTCCAACAACGGCAGCTATACAGTCACCGGTTCGGATACCTTGAACAGCGAGATGCAACGCGGTGAGCGTTGAACTGCATGCTGTATCAGTTTGAAGCGAGGGTCCTCGAAGGTCCAAATGGTAGGATACTCTGTTGGCAATCATGGAGGGAATTCCGGCGAAGGATCCTTGCGTAGCGTGGTCATCCTGAAGGAATCAAAGTGCAAGCCATTCCAATCAGGAACAACGCTTCTATCAGGAGGTGCCCGACATGGCTGAAACAAAATCTTACAGGGTCCCAAACGTTTGAAATGACGGACTCTGCGCCGCTCATGTAGCAGCCAACATTTTCGCCACGGTATTGAATGCCAGAATCGAGGAAAGCCAGAAAAGAATGCTCTATGAGTTGGCGCGTACCCAGAGACATAGCGCTCGCATCCTTGGATGGGATCCCAAACTCGAGGGGATCGAAAAGCGAGACATTCTTCAAGAATGTGCCAACGTCTGTTACCACTTGACCACGGCCCGGTCCTTTCCAGCTGCACGCATAAACAGAATACGTGAGGATAGTGGACTAACAAAATAGCAAGAAGACAACTATCAAACATCCATACCTGTTTGCATGGAATCTATCGGCCGGGATTTGCTCGTATGCTTGCCGTTTGGAAAGCAAAAAATCAAAGAAACTGCGGTGATTCAAATTATCGGCTGAGTCTGCCCCGCCGGGAATGTTGACAGATATTCCGACCTATGGTGAGAATAATGAGCACAGTTACGATGAATATAATGCGAGGCTATTGACTGACGATTGCGATAGGCTTGGGCATCTGCGCACAGTGGTTTTGCTGCACAGCTGGTTCAATGGTTATGTCGTGATGAGAGGTGTGAGGAAGGAAACGGGTCCTGTTTGACGGACTCGTGAGCCCAAGACTTCTCAAGCTGGCTGCTCGATCCCTGACGTTCTAGCAATACCGCTCATGGGCTTACGGGAGAAGAAATACATGGTTCTCATTAAGTCCGCATGTGACTGTCTTAGATTCACCGGGAGAAGCTACTATCCTTACACATCCTCAGCACCGCAGAGCATGTCTCACATTTTGAAACGAGCCTATCGCATGGAAAGACCGCCTAGATGACACATCACTTCTTTTGAGTCTCAGTCAGGGGACATCATGCAAGAAACCTTACACGGTTTAGAAATCATCGTCCAATCTAGTATGAGTTAGCACAGCGCGCGGGCATGTTGGCTCCGTTCAAAGCAGATTTTTTTTGATGTAGTACCGCGGATATCCTGGATCTACAACATCCGCTTTTTGTGTGACACGGTATTATTCTGTGGTGATCAAACTGCTTCACTCGACAATCGCAACACCATGATAGCGGCATACGCTGTCTGATTATCCCACTCTCTCGGAAGTCAGACCCATGCTGCAGACGAGACTACTAGACATGAGTCAGGGAGGGAGTTAGAGAGCACGTATATTATCATGTGTGGAATTCACATGAGGAACTCCAGGGGTACGAGAGGGAAGACCCTAGGTTTTGAAGCTGATGTTGCAGATATGTACAGAACGAGCGTTGGTTAGGGTTCGAGACATCCACTCCCAGGAGTGGATATAGCAGGCAATTCAGGTATTAAAAGACCGGGGTCCTATCTGCATCCTTCTGTGAACGGATGATCTGAGCGAGTACTATGAATCAAATTCGCCCGGATATTTGATGACTTCTGGTGCGAAGAATGATCCACGGGCTCTTCATACCCGAGTAAGAGATGAAGCGCCGTAGGTTATGGCACAAGAGCGTAGACTGATACGCTAGGGCAACTATAGCTGCTGCTGAGCGCTGAGCTACGATTAGCCTGGTGTATCGAGTCCCATCTCTGGCTTGGCTGGGATAATACGGACTATGGGAAAAGACATGTCGCATGCATCAAACTTCGTCTGCGATGTCGGAGTATGAGCAACGGAGTCGAGTGTTGTTCTTCAAGAGAAGTGTTGAAGTGAGACCTGGTACGCCAAAGCCACTGCCACGGCTGATCTCTGTCTGCACGAGACAACACCTCGGACCTCGGAGGATGGCGTAAAGGCGGCCAACACTCAGGTATATGCCCATGCGAGCATCATGGCATCCATCTCACGGGAGCAGAGAGAGGACGAACCTAAACTTGGCGAGTGTGAAAACGAACACAGCTGTGTGTCATTACGGCGTTTCTAGAAATAATACGAATCGGTATTCCTTCAGGCGCCGCAATAGGCGGCATGGACTGGAATAGCAGCGCAGTGGAGATATGTCCCTGGACCCCCAGGCTACTCTGAGAGACGCGATAAAACAGAACCTGTGAAAGTAATACAGACCAAGGCTAGCGGCGATGAAATGAGACCAAAAGTATTCACTAACTTACAAGCCCGGGCCCATCACCCAATCCGGGGAGAAAAGGAGTATCCGGGGGTCGGACCGGGACACGTTACCCCGTGATTCTCCGGGATGCCGAAGAAGACGTCTCATTACGGACACGGCGTCAAAGCGACAAACATAGTCCCACCGGCAGCTACCACCTTTGTCTTGCTACCGTCCTGCTAGGGCCCGATCTTCGCACTCATCGTCTCTTTCTCATCTGGAAGATCCGAAGAAAGACTCGCACCTGATAAGTAGGTAAGGCTTGTGGCGAAATCCCTTGAACTCTGCTCCATGGGAGGGGAACCCGTGCCAGCCGCTCGACATGAACTTGAATCTTGACAAAACCGGGTCCAGTTCATGAATCACTGACTGAGCGCTGAACAGTGAAGGCTATGGTACAGTTCCGTGATATCATCTGTCCCCTGTGAGAAATCATGATGAGAAGACGGCTGTATCAGGCTTCAGCCGCGAGCTCAGAATATGGCAGGATGCTACCGGTATGGGCAAGCCACGCCTACCGTTGGACGTGGGCCTGATGAACCAAATGCGCCATCAAATGTTGTCCATTGTCAGCATTTAAAGGTGCTGCTCTCGTGAACGCATATTCACTTCAGAAGTTCGGAATTCCCCACTATGCCTCAAATTTCACTTGTACCAGCTGAGCTTGCGGGAATGGTGATTGAGACATTGTTATTTGGTATGTCTCATTCGTTCCTGTTGGACTTATGTCATTTGTGCCATACTGAGCGTCGTTTTGCTAGGAATATATCTAGCGACGTTCTTTGCAAGTGTTTACCTTCTATTCTCTCGACGCTTTAGGGGAGGCCATTCGCCTCTCTCCACACTCAAGTCACCCATGGCTATTGCCTGCTTTGTGTTGTTTGTGTCCATCGTAGCTGTGAGTGTATATTTCAAGACATGTTCTCGGGTGCACAGAGTTGAACGTCATATTAGCACTGGATATTAGACATCATCCGGCTGTTTGACGCATTCATATATGACAAGGATGGCAACCCTCTAGCATTTTACGCTCTGCTTTCGGATGGAAAGAATGTGGTGAAGACATTTTTATACATCTTCGAGGCCAGTATCGGCGATAGCATCATGGTAACTGGACTTCTACATTTTGCGGGATTTGCGAACACTTACCACCAATCTCAGGTGTATCGCCTCTATCACGTATGGGGCCGCTCAATCCAACCCTGCGTGTTCCCTGTTTTGACGACTATGCTGACATTTGGTGAGTGGCTCATTAATTTGTCTACTTGGCTAGCTCGTTTTATAATACTATTTCTGTCAGGTGCCGGCATCGGTATATCAGTGCAGTTCTCTCTTCTTTCGCCGGGCGTCGATGTTTTCACTTCTACATGCGGACGGTGGATTACAACCGTCTTCACCGCAACACTATGGTAAGGTTTCCCGAGACGTTATTACTAGTGACGCGTTAATGACCTGCATTTTCCACAGCACAAACTTGTACTGTAGTTGTGCGTACCGCTTGGTACACTTTCCGACGTAAAATTAACTTTTCCGGGCTTCTATACCAAGCCCTCATTACCTACCGCCTACTGAAACAGCACAACACCGTCAGGCAATACAAGGACCCTAACTCCGGTGTACACTTTCCTGTGCGTTGCTTGTTTTCGTCATACTGTAAGTTACACACGCTGATACTGCTACAATTTCAGCGAGTCCTTCAGATTCTAGTTGAGAGTGCAGCTATCTATTCGTGAGTAGTAGTGTTGATATTCTGCATCTACTACGCTGAAAGTAGCCGTAGAGCGGCCACCTTGGTGACATTCGTGTCCTACCTCTCTGGATCAAATCTTCAGTTTCCCTCGCTGGATTCGGTTAGCTTTTCTATCATGTTCTCGTCTCGCTGCCGTGTCAATCGAGCTCTGACATTTGCATGTCATTTATGCAGTCAAGCCCTGTCATAGGTTTCGTCTTCTGCTTGATCATCGTGCGAGTACGGTTCAAAAACACTGGAATCGAGATCACGACCATGCACGAGCGCTCCCGTCCCGCTTTCGCCATGAACCCCGTTGCTGTCAATGTCAACATCTCGCAAGAAACTGAAACGATACAAGACAGGTACAGCGTGCAACAAAAAGCGAACAGGAGCGGAATTCGATTCGAAGACGGGAGTGACGTTAACGACGGTAGTAATGTTTGATACTCTACGCTGTCTACTTTCTGGTCAACTATCTTTTTACTGCTCCTATTTGTTGATGTCCTTCAATATACTGCTCATTCTTTGAAATTCTCCGTCGATCCTTACCATTTTTCATGCACTCTACGATTAAATTTCACCTTCTGCGCGGTCACTTGGTATTTATGACTTCTTTCCTATCGGAATACTATGATGGCGGGAGATGTGTGCTGTTTGCGAAAATTTGTGCTGCTTACACAAGAATCAGTTGCTCTTTTCCACCGGACTGTGTGGCCTCACTTGATACTCAGACTGAACACGCGCGTCAAGATATTCACATATGCAATCATCAATAACAGTTGAACACACTGAAAAAATTCCCGGAAAAGTCTAGTAAAGCCAAAGAAGAAATAAGGCCTCCTACATCAACCTCCTTCATACTGCCTTGCAATTTTCTTTGTCAACTTTCTCTCCTAAATTTGAGGGAGGCTCCTCCGGCGTTTGCCTACTTCTAAGGCTCTTCACGTAAAGTTGCCTGGCCGCAAGATTCAATGCAGCTGCGCCTAGAAGGCAGACCTGAAAGATGGCCAAGATATCAGTATTAGCCACTAGTTTGAACTGTGTCGACAATAGGTATACCGAAGAGAATGTCACCCCTCTCCACCACTTTTGTTCATGACCAAGAATGAGACCACTGATTGGCGATCTGCGAGCGAAAATCCTGTAAGCGTTCCAAGGCTTGACAACGAAACACGAGAGCAGGGATTTACCCTATGAGAGTTGCTATTCCTACGGGAGTGAGGGCCAGTCCGACGCTGACACTGTACCGAGAGAACAAGGACACAACAAACATGAGAATGATGCAGATAGGATGTCAGGAATTTCGAGCATCACCCCATGTTCAATTCCTTGGGAGTCAGTGTTACAACGACCGGAAAAAACATTGATATCGCTGAAGTTAAAAAACCGTGGTTAGCACTACTGCGGTGCACTCAAAGAGTACATAACTTACTGGATCCAAAAAAGAACCCGTAGCTAACTCATCCGCGTTAGTTGCCAAATCTGCATCATGAACTGATTACTGACAATATGCAGAACAATACAAGACCAGCTGGATTTCCGCAGCCGAGCATCGCAAACCCGAGCATTCCTAGAACAAAGGAATATAGCAACCGACTTTAAGGATGAAAAAACTAGCAAGAGGTATACCATTTAATGCAACACAGTATGGGTACATGTTGACTGCACCATACGTGTCTGCGATATGGCTTGGAATGATCCTCCCCGCAGCGCACGATACGCTCAAGATAGTAACAGCGTAGAATGAAAGACCAGACGAGATTCCATGACTATCAGCGAACAGCTGTACATAGAAGCTTGGAAACCATGTCCCTAGGGAGACAACAAATCCTGACAGCACAATAAGAAGGTATGGGGCATTTTTGGCGGAGCGGAGGGATCCGGTTGAGGCTGAAGGTTCCCGTTTCCGGGATACTTTCGAGTCGAGAGACGTTAAGATAAGAATGCACCCAAGAGTAAAACAGCCAAGGGTTATGAATGCACAGATTCTGACGGCCCATGCAAAACCGACCGCGTTATGGATGAGGTTGTTCAAAATGACTGAACAAATGATGCATAACTAACATATATCAGCAATGATCAGAAACAAAGAGAACACATACTGGGGAAAATTGTGGCCCCAAGAGGCGCACTAGACAAAACCAGGCCCTGAATCACGATATAAATAATTCAAGATCTAGCAGTACTCGAGCACTGGACATACCATAGCTAAGCCGGTTTTAACAGGATACAAGTCTCCGACGAGGGAGGATGTGGGCGTGAAGATGAGGCTCAAGCCAAGACCCATCCCTAAGCCTTGAGATAGGAACACCTGCAGACAACATGTAATCAAGAAAGGCACAACGAATCATACGTAGCCGCTTACTTGATAGTAATGATTCTCCTTCGTCAATGAGAGCATGAAGAAGCTGCATAATGCATACATTTTGTCAACAACAAAAGAAAAAGGCCGAAGCAACAACAATTCGAACCTGAAAGTAAATAGCACACATCCTGCCACGACCGTGGAACGAAAATAGCCAGCGTCGTAGCTTCGAATCAAAAAAAAAAAGAGTTAGACTAAGAATGGCATAAATAGGTCAGTTCATTGAGCGGCTCACAGTTTTCCTGAGACAAGTCCGAGGCTCAACTCAAGGAACAGCCCGACAGACCCGATCCAGCTGATATCCGAAGCAGTCGAGTGGGACAGCCATGTGGTAGCATAAAAGTCTTGAAAGACACCGAAGGATTGAATCTAGCAAACCTGGTTAGCAGGCATAAACAGGAGTCGAAAACGCTACTACCAAGCCGACTGCGCAGAACTGGAGGAGAAAGGCTCCCGCAAGAATACGCCTGTCTTTCCATGAACTCCTCGGTTTGTTGGGTACGTCAGATGGCCTGGATGCCGGAAGAGAGTCGTTGTCTGTAGTGGCAGGCTCGAGTGCAGACATAGTATCACTGGCAGAGGCCAAGACAGCCTTCGGAAGACGTCTCTCTTAAGAATGTGGGCACGCCGATGTCGGACGATACGGGCCATTGCCACATCGAGACTTTAGCTCCCAAGAGATAATCGGCAGAAGAAAACCTGGAAACGGGAAGCCGAGTACTGATACGGAGGTAGAGGGATCATCGAGAAGGTGTCCAGAAGCTGCCTTCCAAAAGTAGTGAGCTGGAAAATATACCAAAATGACAAACGGCGTGGCCATGGGAAGACTTCCAGACATGCCATGCGGACGGATCCATCCATCGTTATAGCCTGGCCGTTGCTGGACGTCAAACGTTCAAGCTTTCGAAACGCAACTGTGAGGACACTTCTCCATAGTACCCTCCTCCCCCATTCGACGCCACGTTGCTATCCGCTCTCGCTGACCATCTCCTCACTCCTTATGTATATAGCCAGATATAGCCTGGGTGGTCTGACTGAAATCGAGAAGAACGATGTGGTAAAACCAAGGCGGGACAGGGGAAAGATGTGACGCATGTAGATGGACGAAACAAGGATCATGCCCTCGCGCAAGGGAGAATCCAAGCCTTCGGCTTCCTTTGTGATTTGCCGCGGATTTCCCTTGGCCAGTGTCCCGAGCAAGCATTACCAGAAGAGGCAGTACGTAATCCAAAAATAACTTAACTGAGGATACGTCTCCACGGACATAATTCTTCGCTTTTGCTTCCACTTGTTCCTCTTCGGGTAGCCTACTTATTAGAAATGTCAGCAGAGTAGACCGTATCTGCAACCGTTTAAAACGGGTTTAAAACTGCGATCGGGCCAATCGTCACGTCCCGTTGGGCCTTAGCGAGCTTTAGCGAGGTCAAAAATTCACTCGCAGATACGGTCTAGTTCTGTTGGAATATGTACGATGCGCCACAGTCACGTGGCCAGAATAGTGTATGGCTCAATGCCGTAAAATACAGCTTGTTGGCTTCCACCATCCTGTCTGGGCACGTTAGTCCCCTAAGGGCCTCAGGGCACGGCTACGGTATCCAACAAGTCCCAAGTTCCATCACGCGAACCGGATTCGACACGGCAGTCGGCAGTAGCGAAAGCTTTTCAGCCTTCGCTAAGCGCTGAATCGACTCTCGATAGACACCCAGATGCGGAAAGGGCTGAGGGAAAGGTCATGGGGAATCCCCGGCATCCTTTCTTCCTTCCGAGCGTTGTGTAAATGCTGTGACGAGCACTGATGGGCGCTTTTTCTCCCGTTCTATTCTTCATCGCTGTGGGAGTGAAGTTCAGATTAAGTACTGTCCTCTCGGGGTCTCGACTACCAGCTTCCATTCTCATTGGGATCATGATTCAAGTCGGTCTATATTTCTCGTTGGAGGTACACTCGGACTATCCTCGAGTGCGCCTCGCCTAGCAACGCAATGCAAATCCCTCGCCCTCGAGTGTCTTTTCCGACCCTCCAGATTCCACCACTTCCCAAGACTCAAGCTTTGTCTAGCACAACATTCAAGCCCCCGCCTCTCGATGGATCCTTGTCCCTTCCCGAGATTTATGACTGGCACTATACTCATACCCCATCTCATCCTATCTTCGTTTATCCTGACGGTCTCGGTGGCGTGAAAACAGTACTCTGGCCTGAGGCTGTACGCGCCGTACATACTGGTGCTCGGATCGTCCAGGCTAAGCTTGGAATCTCCACCCCAAGCTCCGAAAGACATCCTGTCGTTGCCATATTTGCATCTTCTGGTATGCACTTCGCCCTTACATTTGACTCGGTTTGCCTAACCACTGGTTTGCAGATACGATCACGTATTTCACCGTCATAGCAGCAATTTGTCGCGCCGGATGTGCTGCTTTCCTCGTCTCGCCTCGCAACTCCTCGACCGCTGTGGCCCATCTTCTAGCTCAAACCGACACCAAACATATTCTGGTCGGGCACGAAACTGCTCTTCGGAATACTCTGGAGACAGCTCTTAAGATTATGCATGAAGAACGGCTCGTGTCGGTTCTTCCCCAATTCTCCCATATTCCCACGTATGCGGACATGTACCTTGAAGATGATGGACAGTTTGAGCTTCTACCACCATTTCATCCTACCTTAGATTCCTTGGCTGTTGTTCTCCATTCTTCAGGTCTGCCGTATTCTGTTTGAGCTCATTTCTCGTTCTTCATCTCAAACACAACATCCTAGGCTCTACGGCTTTCCCAAAGCCAATTCCCTGGTCGCACATATCCCTGATGCAAATTGGTTACGTTCCTTGTGAGTACAAACATTAGGAGGACTTTCGAGGATTCATACTAATGTGTTTTCAGATTTCGGCGAGAAAGACATGACGGGTGTCAGATTTTCTTGTCATGTTAGTTTCCCATTTTCTTTCTTTATGCCAGCTACGCTGATTCAAGGTCTTCCTATGCCATATAGGCTATGCCGATGTACCACGGGATGGGGATGATGCAGACTGGATGGACGGTACTAGGTCCCTCCTTATTTGCGACGTTCACGTCTGATCCCTGACCAATTCCTTTCCTTTCAGGCCACTGCAGGTTTGACTCTTACCGCAGCGAAACCACAAACTCCCGCATTAGCGGCTACGCCTGAAAACGTCTTTTCTGGGTTGGTGGAAACTCAAAGTGATATTGTGTTCTGCGTGCCCAGTTTCATCGAGGTAAGGGTCGACCGTACACTACTGTTTTCGCTTCCTTGACGCTTTGTAGAATTGGGCCCAAAATCCAGCATACGTTTCCAGGCTGACACAGACAGATGGTCTCGTACGTCCGCAGTCGCCTTAGTTGCTTCTGAGTCCACGAGGCTCATGCGCACGTCAAAAACAGCTCTTTGGGGGCGGACCACTGAACAAGAAGGTTGGCGACGCCCTCACTAGAGAAGGCATCTCGATCTATATCCTATATGGCTGGTGTGTACTTTTAATTGGTGACTTCCTGGCCTTCATTGACCTGATGCGAACCTCAGCTCTGAAATAGGGATCATGAGTCCGATTCTGCCTCGTTAGTCCTATTTTCCTATAATTGGTCTGGCATGAACTTATCGGTGGTCCAGTGTCCTCAAGCTTGGACTGGGAATATTTTGAGCTGTCATCGCAAATGAAAGGAGTGTACGTTCCGAATGGGTTCGGGCAGGCAGAGCTTGCCATCGTGGTAAGGAGAACTTCTTTCCCTCATCTCATCAGTTTGCTTCATCGTGCGATTCGTAGCCAAACCCGTATGAAATGCCTTGTGTGATCAATGGTACGGTCGGAGGCGAGGATTGCTATTATACTAGCGACCTATTCAGTCCCCATCCAACGAAACCCGGCTATTGGAAAGTTTTTGGCCGGTGTGATGATCAAATTATGCATAACACGGGAGAAAAGGTATGCAATACTTCACAGTGCTTGCCATGCTCAAATACTCAACGGCATCCTTTTGTCCGTAGACGAACCCTGGCCCACTAGGTCATCGCACGGTCACATTTTTTCGTCCTCGAATTGAAGCTGATCTCTTGCCATTTACTCAACAGAGAATATCCTGAATCAAGACCCTCGAGTACTCTCTTCGGTGATGTTTGGAACAGGGCGCTTCAACGCGGGCGTCATCATCGACCCTCGGCCAGAATACAAGTTCGACCCTAATGACACCGAGAAACTCAGTCAGTTTCGGACAGATATTTGGCGCGTACCATACCTTTGGTGCATGTATATCATGGTTGTTCAGATGCTCAACGATGTCTTACCTTCAGGCCGTCTGTCACCCGTTTGAACGAGTATGCCCCGCAACATTCACGTTTGTTCAAGGAGGTATACTTCTCCAGCCAGCCGTGTGGTAATTGACAAGGCCTGACGTCTTTACCACTGTCTGTACAGATGATTGTCGTGGCCTCCCCGGACAAGCCGTTACAGTACACTGCCAAAAATACGGCGCGAAGGCAAGTCATTATAAAGGAATATGAAGCCGAGATCGAAGCGCTGTATCGTACTGTTGAGGAGACCACGCAAACCCAGATAGGCTCGCCAACCAAATGGAGCCTCTCGTCAATTCGTTTGTTCGTGCGCAACGTTGTCAAGAACGTTATTCAGTACAAGCAACTAGCCGACGACCAAGATTTCTTCCAGTATGGGTGCGATAGGTTCGTATGGTAACGATGCTCGGTCACGCATACTGAGCTAACCTACATGTATACAGTTTACAGGCCACTTGGATTCGCAACACGCTCTTCAGATGCCTCCGTGACGCTGCCTCCGTCAATACGAACCTCGTGTCTCATAGCATCGTTTACGAACACCCGACAATCGAAAGCCTTGCATCACACGTCTTTCACATCGGCAGCCGTTCCTCCGCTCACACTGCGTCTATGACACCCGAAGCAAAGCTTCGAGATATGGACGATATGGTGAAAAAATACACTCAGGGCTTGCAAGTTGCTACCCCTGTGCCGAGTACAAAGGAGGCTATGCCGGAGAAGGACGTTCTCCTCGTAACCGGTACGACCGGAGCTCTGGGTGCAGCTTTTTTGGCCCAGCTCGTTGGCACTCACTCTGTCTCTCGCGTCTACGCCGTAAACCGTCGGGTTCATGGCTCACTCTCGTTGGGAGAGAGACAGCTCAAGGCATTCGAGAAGCAGGGGTTACCCTGTGGTATCCAGTCAGAAAAGCTTGTGCTGATAGAGACAAATATGGACGAGGCTGACCTGGGTTTGACTTCCGCGCTGTTGGATCAGGTCAGTCAGAGGGTCATTTTATCCAGTGATCTTATACACTAACCTACCTTGCAGATTCGTGCGTCGGTGACACACATTGTGCATATTGGTTTGTGTGTTTTTCTCCCTTTTTCTCTACTTCTCGCTGACGGTTTTGGACATAGCTTGGCGTGTAGATTTCAACCTGAGTCTGTCCTCTTTCGAGGCGAACGTGCGGACCGTCCGGATGCTAGTAGACCTGGCGCTGTCGTCCACTCTTCCTGTCCTCCCTCGCCTCACTTTCACCAGCACTATTGGTGTTTTACGTAGTGAGTTCTATCCTCAACACGCTATGCTCCTTCCTAAAACGTTTGCTTGCTTCAGATGTCGCTGGGACGGGACCTGTACCAGAGGATTTCACAGATAGCTCATCGGCCATCGGAAGTGGGTACAGCCAGTCGAAATGGGTATCGGAGGCGATCCTTCACAGAGTCAGTCAAGAAACTCGTCTGCGGCCGATAATCGTCCGCGTCGGTCAGATCAGCGGTGCCATGAACGGGTATTGGAACGAAACCGACTGGGTCCCTTCCATGATCAAGTCCGGCCGCACACTGGGATGTTTTCCCCAGATGAGCCAGGTTAGTCCATCCGACATTCCCTCTCTTCCTGATATGGGTACTGATTCCCTGCTAATAAGGTCATAACGTGGATCCCTCTGGACGAGGCAGCTCGTGTCCTAGTTGAAATGTGTAACGCGGACAGCCCTATCTTACATCTCGTACATCCCAACCCCGTCGGCTGGTCGGTTGTTGCAGATGCTGTCTCTAAGGTGTTGGACACGCCACTGGTCACATACCAAGAGTGGCTTGCGCTGCTTCAGGCTCGCGCTCATCTTAGCGAAGACACTGACTCTGGGTTGCCCGCAGCGAAGATCCTCCCCTTCTTTCAAGCGGACAATCTTGATATCACAGTGGAGGTCATGGGTTTCCCAAACCTTGATATCACAGCTGCGTGCAAGGCTTCACCGACGTTGAGCTCACGAACGGTGAGAGTCATTGATTCGGAGGATGTGGTGCGGTGGATAGAGAACTGGAGGCGGAGAGGTTTTTTGGCTTGAGGTATGGTGGTGATCGATGGCTCAGAGGGTGGTGAATCTTGTAATTACCCGAGATTGGTACATATATTTCGCTTAGTATGCTGTCGCCGATATTCCTGACTTTCAGATGTAAATCGTACTCGTAGAGGCTTGCGTTGGAGTGGCTGTCGTTTTCTAACTTCTAAGTACCTAGATAGTATTTTTTTTTGGCTGTTTTATTTTGTACAATGTACTCGTCTCAGATACACAGTCACATTGAGCCAAAGCCTGAACGAATCGGAATGAGCAAGGACTGGTGTACCTTTTTTTTCGCAAAGTCGAGCAGGCCATGCGTGCCAGCTGGCAGCAGGCTCTGAAACTTTGTGCTCCAATTCGAACGCCGCTTCATTGCCGACCAAGCTTGCACGCCGGCGGCGGCCGGCTACTTGACTGTGCTGAGTGCCGGACTGTGGCACGCCTCTTGCTGCCCCTCCTTGTATCCTCCTTGTATTCGACCTCCTCTTATACATTCGCTGTATCTACAGCATCAGACATGAGCGCGTCACCACTGCCAACTAAAGCGGCCGCGAGGAACTCTCTTCTCGTCTCATACCTAGCCCAACTCAACACACATCCTTTACGAACAAAGTGCGTTACTCTCGGTGCGTTGAAAGCTCGTGGGGTAGCACGGCGCGTATCGTGAATGTCCTCTAACTGACACGAATCTTCCTCTAGGTGTACTCACGTTCTTGCAAGAGGTGCTAGCCACTCATTTGGCTGGTGTCCCCGTACGCAATCCTCCTAAAGACGCACCTAGTTATCGTCATGCTCTTGCCCAGGCAAAGGTCGAGCAGAAGGCATTCACGATGGCTCTCTACGGCATGTTTCAATTTCTAATTACAGCGAAGCACACCCGAATATTTACGTTAGCCGATACTACGTCTTCAGGTGGTCTCGTCTCTGCCCCGCTCGGTCACGTTCTCGTAGGTACATTGCAGAAGGCATTCGCAGGTAGGACAGGGAAGTGGGCAAAGTTCGGGCAGATTCTTGCGAGCAATTTGTTGGTAGCGCCTATACAGACTGTCGGTGAGTCCACAATAGTCTTCATTATTATATATATCCTGTTAACCGGAGAGCTTGACTACTCAGTGTACCTCGCATGCATGGCTGTGATCAACGGCGGGAGGACGGTTGACGTTGTTGTCAAGACCGTTAAAGGCGGATTCATGGCTGTCATCAGGGTATTTATCTCGGATTCACTCGTGGCCACCTGGGCGCTGACATGCTTCCAAAGGTGATGTGGATTAGTAGCCCGTTGTCCATGCTGTTTGCACAGAGATTCCTCGCTCCTGAGGTGCGTCGCAACGTCTAGGCCGTCTTTCGTTCCGCTGATTGCAGGCCTTCCTTTCCAGCTCTGGGTGCCCTTCTTCAACTTGGTTGGATTCACTATGGGAGTAGGTGGTGCTGTGTATCTACGTCTTCGATGTGGCGACTGACTTCAGATACAATCCTCATAGACATACTTCAACACCCGGGTAAAACAACTTCGCCTCGCTGCGGAAAAGAAGGCCAAGAAGGAGAAAGAAGATAGGAAGACGCAGTGAGCGATGTGTCACGTATTTATTCTCAATACCCTCTTGTATCAGCAGTGGCGTTATACTGTAAACGGAGAGCCTAGTCTTGCTATGCTATATTATTTTATGCGGCCTGAAACGAGATGGTATTGCACGCACCTTAGACGTCTTCCCAGTCCTCAACACGGACGATGTCCCCGACGTGGATCACACCAGAACCGGCTGGTACTGCATTGCATCCGAAACATGAATTGCTGGTATTGGGTGGGGCCAAGCCCTTCCGGAACTGCAGCATCGGTTTGGAAGGGATAGCCATGTTGCGGACACCAGAGGCTGGGTCGACTGAAAACAATCGTACTCTGAACACCTTCAGTCACAGGGGACAGAGACGGCCAGACTTACTATTTGGTAGCTGTCAACCGTTATCAGTGACCCTTGCCGTACAAAAAGGGCTCATCACGGAATACGCACCATACAACGGGTACATTTCGAAACTAACGAGAAGGCACCGTCGTTCTCTGAGTCTTCTGACCCAGCTGGTGAGATATGGATGTGTCGCCAGAAATCCTCTGCGAATGGGACACCGGATCCCTTGAACACGATATTTGGCCTATACCTGCATTTCTTGTAAGTGAAAAGGGTTGAGGCGGGTAGGCAGGCAGACAGGGAACGAACCGTTCTATTACAAGCGAGTCGATATCCCAGTTGACCAACTCTTCCTTGGTCTGTTCTTTACACCATGCTTTTGCTAAAGCTTTCACACCCATGAAACTCTCCTCGCTCGCTACCAAGAGTGGGTAGCCATCATGGTAGTCAACAGTCGCTTCCAGATCAGGAAAGGCTACAGTAGGAGGCGCAGGTCGCGGCCGAGGACCCTTATACAGTAGATGTACTTCGCGGCCCATGTAGCGACTGAGGATGGTAGAGCATAGCGTAGGATCACCGGACGGCTGACACGGTTGGGTGATGTAGCCGTCAATTTCCTTGAAACTGTGGACTGTACAGTCATCAATGCTAGTAGTGAGAATGTTATGAGCCAGACACCATTCGCGGGAAAAGCTGAGAAATGGTACTCACATATCCCAATCCTGCAGAATCTCGGGTGTAGGGTTGAGCGGTATCGAGAATGTTTCGCAACCTGACTCAGGAGGAAATGAGACTTCGAGCCGGCCACCAGAGGGGTCAGAGGGATCTTCAATGATTCGTGGTGTTATGAGTACCATCTATGACACGAGGACAGTCAAAGGGATGTCCACGTGAGTTGAACATTCAACAGCAGCGGTATTACAAACGTGTTACCTTGGGAATCGCTCTCGCAGTCATGATACCGTGGTTCTTAGCATCGAGAATACACCACCTGCGATCATTCTATCTCACGGGAAAGAGACTAGCACAGGTGAGCGGCAGATCTCGTGGAAAATGACGCTACTGACCTCCAGTCCAATAGGTGTGTATCTAGCTGAAGCTACGCTGGTTCCACGACAACTCTGTCTCAATCAGCAAAGAACGAGGGCGATACACCGAAGCAGACTGTTACCTTGATAGGGTGGATCAAAAGTTTAGAAACCTTGACCACTCCTTCATCCAGTTTGTCCTGCACGGCGGCCTGATTCTTGAGGGTAAACACATACTCTTGGTCCGTAGTTGGCTCGACCAATCCATGGTCACTTTCTGCGACTGAGGACGAGTAAACAAGATTCCTTCGGTGATAAGTAGTTGCGTCAGTTGATCATGGGAATTCATCTGTCCCCCAACTCACTGTACGAAGGAAAGCATCATAGAAGCCATGGCGCGGATTGATGGGTGAGGGGACAAGACGACTGGGGTGTCTTATATCCGCTTGAGAGTATAAACGTATGAAGATTGCTCAACGTGTTGGCCCCGGTTCTATCGGAAATGACATACACATATCAAGCGAGCGAACTCCCACAATGAGTCAAAAAAGTCAGAGACGGGTGGTTGACGGGTGGCCGCGGTGTGCATGTTGTGTGGCACGAATTTCCTCGACGCTTTGATTCCCACGCTCGTGATCCAGTACGTAATGTGGTAAAAGTGTGTCAGGCCCAAGTCAGGTCGTGTGGCGAGCGCAGTTCCTGCATCCCCTTCCGCGCTCTCATACTTACACACGACTTGTTCTCCGTAGTCTTCTTTTATGCATCTCAGGCTTTAGTCGCACCACTCACCACGCTCACTGCCATGGAGTCAGACTCTAGCTCGAGCTCAATTCGTAGTCCTGATCATCCACTGGTGGAATCGGACGCCAAGTCCCCTGACATGGGCGAATTAGAATACGGCTCAACCTCTCCCGAACCCCGCAATGCCTGGTACACACGAGTGCGAAACCGTGCTGCTGACAAGTACCCTGGCACATACGGCAGAGCACTTCAATGGTACAGGTGGACTCTGGGACCAAGGCCTAAGGTTGATCTACCAGGTGCGCCTGTCTCGTCACAAATACACTAGCAGGCCACCGACCAAGAAATGCAAACCAGATCCTGTACCATTGTTGGATAGGGATGTAGAGCTGAAGAACAAGACCATCACACTCCGCGTCGAATCTCAGTTCATGAGAATCTCTCGTCGACTCACCTCGCCATGGCTTTTCCTCTTCCTCGCCGTTGCGTACATCATCGGCCTCTCCTTCTTTTCCCGTGCCAACTCGTTCATGACACCTAGTGACTCTTGGATCGGCTGTACCTCGACGTTTTGGCTTGCGAACGACGGATGTGGTCTTGACGGCGCGAGCTGTGCTCCGTTCGACGACTCTACGGTTGACTTCCGTTGCCCGGCCCAGTGTGCCTCGGTCGTTCTTCAGAACCCGCGGACGGTGGGAAACGAACAGACGGAGTGGGTGCCATTGATCGTGGGTGGTGGGGATGACAACTGGACATATCGGGGAGATACATTCATCTGTGCGGCTGCACTCCAAGCGTCAGTTCTCTTTCAGTCAGCATTCTCAGTCTGGTATGCTGATCCGTCACCAACAGCGGCCTCTATGACGACTCCGTTGGAGGGTGTGGGACCGTCAGCCTCCTCGGAAACTTCACGGACTTCCTCCCACGCGTAGCCAATGGACTCACATCCATCCGGTTTCCTACCATCTTCCCCCTCTCGTACCGCGTCACCCCGTCTTCTGCTCTAACACAATGCAGCGATCTGCGCAACGATGCACTGGCCCTGAACGTCATAGTCACCGCGATAATCTTCATGGTTCTTCGCCCCAGACCCATCATCTTGTTTTGGTGTTTGGTTTGTATTGGCTTCTGGCACGTTACGCTCTTTTCGCAACCTCGGACAAACCCCCCAGACCTCGCGGACGCATTTGGGACGTTCCTGCCCACCTTGTTCATCTGCTATGCGTTCTGGCGCATGGCGATCCGGCATGTTTTACCTGTCTTCTCAAAGACAATGCCAATAGAGGGTGGAATATGGTTCCTTGGACCATATTGGGGTATGTTCCTCGCCCTCGACGTCCTTTCTGATATTAACACACACGTTCCATAGTGACCATCCTGACGAATCTCACTACTGACAAGATTCCCATTGATCGACTGACGGCGGCGGATATCAAAGCTCAGCCAGGCGGGCTCACTGCCCTGATCATCATAATAATCGTCCTCATTTTCATCGTCGTCAACCAAATCCGAGTGATTCGCAAGACAGGTTGGCTGCCGCATTACTTGCGCTGGTACATCTTTGGTGGCCTCACCGTCCTCGTTCTGGCATTCCTACCCACTTTGAACCTGCGCATCCATCACTATGTCCTTGCTATGGCTCTCATCCCGGGAACCGCCTTCCCAACGAGACTGTCGGCGATATACCAAGGCTTCCTCCTGGGTATGTTCCTGAATGGAGCAGCTGCCTGGGGTTTCGACTCTATCCTACAAACCGCGGCGCAGGTAAGGCTCACATTAGCTGTCTCCTCTCACGAAGTACTGATGCTTTATATATCATCGTCAGCTCCAGCGAGACGCCGCGTCGGGTAGTGCTCTCCCCTCGTTCCTCACCAATTCCACAACGTACAATGCATCTGTCCCTCTACAAAACCAGACCATTTTCTGGGATGCGTTGCCCAGCGGGGATGATTGGGACGGTTTCGAGCTTCTGGTGGACGACGTTGAGCGATACGTCGGAACGGCACTCAATTTCTCGCTATCGTCACTAGCAGATGGCATCCCGCACTTCTTCAGGCTTGCCGTGCGTCCTTCTCTCTCCCTACTTCTATATGCCCATCATGGTCGAGGCTGATCATCTGGGGCTTTCACAGCTCACGAACGGTGGAAGTGCTGGTGACTTCACGATGGCTGCTACTCTTTGGCCGAATGGGACATGGGTGGACCCGCTCTCTGGCCCTTCGTGATCGAGTCTCGACCAGCTGCATACAATCGCAGTACACGGAGGTATTGTGGTGGAGGGTATCGTTATCTGATGCTTGGATTGTTTTACGTGGTATGGACTCGATATGGACATCTGTGTATTCCTGTGGCTATTTTCCTGTCGGTGTTTAGCTCTAATAGTGTTTTTGGATTGGACGCATGAAGATCTCGTGGCGGCGCAATGTGACTGAGCCGGAGCATATGTTTGGGAGAGTTGCTGTGCAGTGAGCCAGAGGATTTCTGGGTGGTAATACGCGAAATTAACCGTACAATCGTATCAGTGAAGATTAGACCATAGACGCCTTGACCGTCCAAGATGCAGACGCAATATCTGGGACCGATAATATCTGAGACACATCTCCCTGAGATCTAAGATAAGATCAAGGAGAGATAATCCGCCGCCAATCACGTGTGGTGTCATTTTCATGTCCGCTTCCGGCGCTTGCCACTCAATTGCCACTAATTCCCAGAAAGCTCTCAAGCGTATAAAGCCATGTCCGGGTCTTCTCTTCCCTCAACCCAAGAGCGGCTCACTCTCTCGCTAAAGCCCTAGGGCCCCTTCTTCTCGACACCCACATCCATCTGGCTCTCTGCTTGTCTCTTGTCGACACACAACTATGCCTGCGAGCGCGTACAAACGTGCTGCAAAGCCCAAGCTGGCTAATCCATTTCGTGCGTTCACTTGTGGTCCTGCTCAGTAGGAGACGCTTCCCTGACAAATCGAAACAGATTTCACGATATCGCTCGGCGTGAATTTATATTCATGCGATGTCTGCCACGATGTTGAGAACATGCCGATACGCAAAGCCATCGAGCACGAAGCAACCGAAGCTCATCGTGCCTCCGTTCGCGAGTATGACCAACGTCGACCCCCTTCCCCCGAGTATCTTCCACCCATCTATCGTTTTGAGGACATTGTCATCAAGGGAGCCCCGACGACCGGATGGGTCGACGCCCAGCCAGAGCGCGTTATGCACTGGCAACGGGGGCTCGTCGGCGAACAGCACGAGACCATGGAAGACGTATTAACACGGATTGAAGAGCTCAATCGCGCGAACGATCCCTGGAATGTAGGTGATGGGTGGGGGGATGCGGGCTGGGAGCAACCCGAGCCAGAGGTGGTGGGGGACGGTAATGAGTGGGACAACCCGCCCGATGCTCAGGCTTGGGGGTGGACGAATGACTTGGGTGTGCAGGGGAATGGTTGGGACTTGCCTCCCGACGATAAGGCTTGGGAGACCGACGCCAAGGATGATGGTGGATGGGTAGAGACCAAGGGGAACGCGTGGGGCAAGAAGCGTAGTGGGTGGGGCGTACCTCCTGACGAAGACGGATGGGCGGCCGTCCCGAAAGCGAAGGGTTGGAATACACCACCGAGCGGTGCATCGTCGAAGTCTGAGAGGGTGTGGGGTAAGCGGCGCCGGGGAGGTCACACTGGAAAGGTGGCACGTCCGAAGGGTGTCAACTCTGGAGGAGGATCGGGAAACAGAGGTGACGCCTCGTTCGTGGATGAGTTTGCGCGGGCTCGTGCTATAGATCAGTCTCAGAAGGAGAAGATGAGGAACTTCTATGAGGTTTGCCGGTTCTCTCCTCCATTACTTTGACCAGTATGCTAATTGTATTTGTGTATACGTAGATGCCCGCAGAACAGAAGGCGAAACAGATTGAGAACCTCGCTCGTCGACTTGGCAGGACTCGTGCTTGATTATTCCCTTATTTTTTCCACGGTGCTTCACGGTTGGTCACTTCATGTATTTATTTGCGCTCTATCTTTGTACGTTTTTTTATTCGGCAGAGGCCCGTCGCCTAATACCAATTGAAATGTTTTGCCTTGTACTATCCCTGTGCGATCCGATAGTCAGGTATGGAGACACTTCGACATCGGTGCGTCTGTCGGTCTCCGTTCTGCTGCTTTTCTCGATCTTGCTTGACTCGATTCTTTCACGGCCACGGGGACACTGATCTGTTGTCTGTAATGTCATGTCATGTGGGCTCTTCCAGTGTACAGAGCAGTTCGCACACTCTGCAGTTTCTGCTGTGGCACTGTTGATTGAAGCTGTGTGTGTCACACTGTGTGGCCCTGATTCGCCCGAGACATTGGCCTGTCCTTGCGGGGTAACGCACGGCAAGCTCCGAGGCGATGACGATGCTTCCGTGACCGACTTGCTCATAAGCAGGCGTCTCCTCCTTAGCAGCGCACACAATCTCTCTGCTTTACCATCCCCAACCACACCATCATGTCCTCTTCGAACACAGAAAACGCGCCTTCACTTCCTCCGCCTCCATATGGCTGGATCATGGAAATAGACCCACGCACAGATCACCCATATTATGTGAGTGCACTCTCGTCTTCAAGACACCCGTATCCCAGCACACGTCTTATCGGTATCTCTTGATCCCTAGGTTGATACGAAAGCAACTCCTCCTCGAGCGATCTGGGTTCATCCATACGAAGATGAACAATACCTCTCTGAACATCCTGAAGTCCGCCAGAAGATAGAGAAAGCGATGGAGCAGCAGATGCCGGAGGATAGTACCAACTCTGAGGGACACGGAATGCCGTCGGCTGAGCGCAGACATTCCTACTCTGCGGCTGGCAGCTCGACTTCGACGAGGCCTGGGGAGGCCTCTGGTTCTCCGCGTCCTGCTAGCTCTGGATCTCTCGAGGAACGTAACGCGAAGGGCAAGCAGAAGCGTGGCTTCTTCGGGAAGATGAAGGATAAGGCGATTGGGACGAAGGAGGAGCGGGAGGCGTATAAGAAGGAGAAGGCTAGGGTACGTTGTCCATCGTTTCCTTGCTCTCAGGGTAGTGCGTTGATATCTTTTGCCCTTTAGGTGGATGAGGAACGTCGCAAAGCATACGCTGAGGCTATGAAACGCCAGCAAGCCGAGTACCAGAAACGGCAAGCCGAATACGATCGTCAATACGCCGGCAGGCGCACGGGTTACAGTACAGCGTACGGCCCACCTCAAGGCACTCCCTACTATGGCGGCTCTGCCTTCGCACCCGGAAACCGCTATGGAAGCTATGGTGGTCGCTCCTACGGCGGACGCTACGGCGGCAGCGGCTATGGAGGCTACGGGAATGGATATGACAACAGTTACGGGAATGGCTATGGCCGCAGTGGCTATGGGAATGGTTATGGGAGAAGTGGCGGTGGATTTGGAGGGGCTGGTTTACCTATTTTAGGTGGTCTGGCTGGCGGTCTTTTGCTGGGAGACTTGTTGTCTGGTGGGTTCTGACCGGTTGTGGAGGTTTGACTTTCTTTATCCGTTTATTCTTTATCTTGGATTAGTGTGGAAGGACACAGAATTATTGTACACTATGTTACCCCTATGTATCATCCCTTTGTGTAACCTTCGTCCGGGCTCTTTGAAGCTGTGAACATCGACTCTTTGCTACTTGCATACTACTCGTACATGTACCCCTTTCGGCCTATGAAACTTGTTGAGTATGCGACTTGCTCCTACAAAATCCTCCCAATTCGTCAAACCAATACTTCGCTGATGTGGTGGGACAGCAAAATTCGAAGACGAAGAGCTCGAGATCCTTCGAAACCTGGGAAGCGAAAGCGAGGCAGATATTCATGATCGTGCTTGATGCGGTAATAAGGCACACCTCTTCTGTGCCACCAACTCAACTTTTGGCCTCAACACAGCCTTTCGCACCCGTTCTAGCTCGACTTCTGTTGTATGGCCTGATACTTTTGTTTTAGGGAACATGCCACCAGCTTTGCCAACGTCGTTGAGCCCGCACATATGTATTCTAACTTCCCCAGACTTGGCTGAACTTCTTGATTCCACCGCGCTACCGCCGTTGCCACATATCCTCCAATCTTTCTCCCCGCTTCCTCAAGGCAGGCTAGATCTTCTTCATTTTTGCTAGTAAATCACGGCTTATAATTTGTTGGCTATGCGCAGTAACTACTCGGACGACCTCCTTGAGCCCGGTGCCACATGATTCATTCGTCCTTCGCTTCTCAGACTTGCAAGAGATCGAGGCCGCATGTCGGGAGGACGAAGAGCAGCGCGCAGGTAGAACCATAGACTGGATCAGCGCGCGCGTCTCGCAAAGGTGCTCGAAATGGGTGGATGATTGGGAGAATACGGGTCCACCAGCGGCTGAGAAGGAGGCGGATATGAAGTATCGGACACCGTGGTGGGAAGAGTTGAAGAGGTGTGTGCATGGAGATCATATTCCGTCTACTGTGGAGGGATGGAATCATCCAGTTTCGAGTGAGCTTCTGTTCTTAGTTCATGTGGTCGAATGGTTGGGTGCTGACTTGATTGTGTGTCAGTCATACTCGCCGTGTCCACCATGGCTCCGAATCCTTTACAGGCACTGGCACAACTTCACACACGACCTCCGGACCTCCCTCCTTGGGTTGACAGTGCGCGTCTCATCTACACCCTGATCGTACATCCCAAGAACTCTGCCCTATCGGACGAAGAGTGAGTGAAATATATTCCGGACTCACGCTCCAGGCTGACTGTGTATAGAGCGGGCGCATTATTCAACGCAGTCAAAAAACAATATGGACTACATAGTTATCTCCTCCCTCTGACCGTACCCTCACCACCACCACCCCCTGTTCCCGTCCCCGCTCTCTTACCTCGCCTACCTCCACCACCGCTGCCGCAAGGCAGCCCCGACCCTTCCTCTGCAGCTGCGAATAATCCCGCCGCGCGTCCGCCTGCCGACGTTGAAGTAACGCTGAATACTCTCAGGATGAATGATCCCGATATTCAGCAGACCGCTCGGTTTGTCCGCGAGTTTGTCACCATGAGTCTAGTCCCGTGGATGGAGAAGTGCGTCAATGACTGGAACGAAAACGTATGTTCTTTTCCGCAAACCCTCTCCGGACGTTGGCTTTTTACTAAGTTTTCATTGCTCGCCACAAGTTCTCCTCCAATAGAAGACTTCCTTCTCGCCTCTTTTCCTCTACACGTCGTCTGTTTGGCACCGGCGCCACTTCAGCTCCATCTCCGGCAATATCCACCCCAATCAGGTCACATTCAGTATCCAGCTCACAGACCTTCTCAACGGGCTTCCCCACCCCCGTTGACCGCATCTCGCAGCAACAACGGCTAGCAGAGTTCGCCACAGTATTAGGCGACATCAAGCTCGCCACAACGGTATGGGAGGCCCTCAGGAAGGACGGCAAGGGTGGGTCGGTAAGAATATTCTTGTTTTTAAGTTGCCCGCGTATACGACCATGATACTTAAATTATTCCTTTTTCTATCGCTTATGCAGGAAACTCTACCTTTCCTCCTCGCTCCGTCACCCGCAATTCAACTCCACGTCACACACGCCCTCAACACCATCCGAACGCCCCAATCCGAACTGTCCGCCCTTGTCCAATTACGAACGATGGTATATGCCGTCCGGTGGGAATCTTGTCTCTCGATGTCGGATTTTTTGGGCAACGTTCTTGAAGGGGACAAGTGGCTCGTATGGGCAGCCGGATCGGTACGTGGCTCACGAAACATTATCCCCCTTTTTCTTCCTGCGAGATGCCAGACGGATCCTTTACTCATGAGGATGGGAACGTTCAAGGCAGAAGAGCCACCGTCTGCGCTCTTGTATGGCCATGCCGCGCTGCTCAGTGTACGAAAAAATGCGCGGAGACGGGCGGCGCTATGGTACCTTTTCGCGGCGAACAAGCTCGAAAAGTATGGGATTGTGAGGTTTTCTCGTTAATATGTTGACAGTCGTCTCGTACTAATATGATCCCAGAAACCGCTGACGATGTATTTCCTGCGGAGAGCGCACGATCTGTATGGACCTTCGCCAGAGAAGGATCTGTCACCGTCCTTTTGGGACTCGGAAGGGGTGGAGCAACATGCTTCGGGTGGCTTTGACGCTATATTACCCGGGATCGAACATGCACTCGGTATGCTCATGACCATGGCTTTGTTCTGGATTCTGCACCCGAAAGCTCACTTTATCGCCCGATACTGTTATATTTTACAGGCCGATTGCACTATACCACGGGAAACGTCGAAGCGGCCGTCCAGTTTTTCCTGAAACTTTTACGTGGCTCTTCAGAACCTGTTGATAGAGCGGCTTTGCTGGGGCTGCCGAACGGAAATATTGCGGATGGCTCGAAGGCTATGGGATCCGACAAGGTGTTTCTGGAAGATTTCCGCGTCGCGCTACAGGTGATTGTCTTGTCTATACATTATTGTGACCAATCCTGATGGAGCTTCGGTCCGTGTGCATAGCATCTGCAAGATACGGCAGACCAGAAGATTGACTTGACGAGAATGAAACTCCCCGTTAAGTTTTCTGTACCCAGCCAGACACGACTGCGATTGAGTGGCGATTCTGTGGGTGGAGATGAAGCGCTTTGGGAGGTCCAAGAGGAGACGTGGCGAGCATTCTGGAAGCCAAGGGGGAAGGAGACGCTTCGAAGTGCGAGTAAGGCTGCCGTCGATGGTGGGTGATTCAACATTTTGTATGCCCTTTGCTATTGCTCATTATTATTCACCATATAGAGACATTCTGGGTGGATGTGACTTTACGCAATCCCATGGACGTTGACGTCAATCTGTCCAACTTGACCGTTGTTTTGCGGGACAAGCTCGCAGAGGATGAGGACCTTAGACCAGACGTTGTGGAGGTCGAAGTCGTCGATGATCTTGTTTTGAATGCCAAGGAGATTCGGACGGTGATTAACGCCCCTACCATGCCGAATCATTCGCAACTTTCTGACATTCCGGCCGTAGATTCCATTGTTTCTTCGAGCAAAGAAACCTCTGACACTCCTCATAACTCACGTTTCCTACGACTTCCTTTCCCTTCTACCGACCATCGAACCCTTGGCTTCCAGAGGCCGTCGACTTCAGGATACGCCGTTGCAACGCCAGAGCAAGATGTACGCCCCCGATGTAATGATCCAGACGGAGATCGAGGACGCAAGTCAGCGATTGCTTGTCAACTTTGTCGACGATGGTCAGCTCGTTCTTGCTCACGGAGAATGTCACGAGATGCGTCTTTGGTTGTCGAACGTGGGGACGAAATCAATCGGAGAGATGTGGCTGGTTGAGGGTCCTGAGGATGAGTTGTGGATAGAGAAACCTAATTCTCCTTCAAGTGAGTGACAAAAGCTTCTATGTTTATGTTAAAGAAAACTCTGACAGTTGCTCAGCTTCGTCAGGTGATTCGGCACAGGATGTTATACATTCTAGCAACTCTCTCACTTCGCGACCGCCACAACAAATCATCCTGGAGGAGTTCCACGACTCTCCATCACTCTCACCAGGGAGTAATTTCCAGCTCTCCATGAAGTTGCACGCAGGGAAAGTCGGGGAACAGGAGCTCTGCCTCATGCTCGTTTATCGGGAGGTATGTCCTCTCACAAACTACGCACCACGGGCTCTCATTGACTCAGGCTCTCAGAAAGAGGAACAATTCTTCCGCGCCGCTCGAGTGACGCGTCCTTATATCGTCCAGCCCCTGCTTGCTGTGACTACGTCTTCGAAACCTAGTTCTGTGAAGGATCATGCGTTCCTTCTTGATGTGGAGGTGGCGAATGTTTCAGAAAATGCGGATATTGTGGTCTCTCAGGTTATGACGATGAGCCCACTGTGGACGTGCCAGGCCGTTTCGGAACCAGCATGGTGAGCAATCTTAAATTCATCGCTGAATCTTCCATGCTAACCCATCGGTCCTTTACATAGGGATACACTTATTCCCAATCAAACCCTTCATATACCAATGGATGTGGATCCATGGGATAAAGCCTCACCAACGACGCCTTTTATAGACTTTGTGTCAAGTCAGTTGAAATGTGTTATGAACGGCCAAAACCTCGAACCACTTGACCCACCGCCAATAGACGTCTTGTGTTGTCCTGTCCCATCGGCATGTTTAGACAGCCACTTAAATTTGTGCGGTCAGTGATTAACGTGCCTCTTTACAGACCACATCACACTCTTCACTTGACCCATCGACATCTATGTTACTCCACCAAGCCCGACGCAGCACAGTCGCACAGTCACTAGCGACATCACATCCATACATCGCTCCGCACCTCCACCAATCTATCTTCCCTCTATACGACCCTCATAGCATCGACGTCGTTCTCTTCTGGTCACTACCCTCCGAACATCGGTCAGGCCACGTCTTAGTTTCCGGAGCGAGTATAGGAGCCCGCCACGCGGCGCTGAAAGAGATCATTGAGGAAGCGGAGGTGGCAAAGGTGAAGAGGAGCATGTATGCTGAGACGCAGAGGGAGAAGGGCGCGATATTGGAGGCTATACGGAATAGCGAGTGGAATGCGGAGATGAACCCTCTCATGGTGGCGTTCAGCGACGGTCAGCTCATACAGCATGATTTCTCGAAAGGGTGAGTGTTCTCCATAGTCGTCAGGATGACTTTGCACTCATGATTATATCGATTTGCTAGGCCTTGCCATGCACCGGTTCCCGTCGTGCTCAAGAACTGCTCGCTCACGCACACTTCGAGATATACGCTCAAGCTCGCGGGCAAGACGAAATCGGCATATCCTCCCGAGTAGGTAATTGCCACATCGCTTGCCAAGCATTCACTAACGACTACTTTATTAGGCTTTTACCCCAACCATTCTATATGGGTCGCCTGACATACCGCGGAACACTGAAACCACTACAATCAGTCACCATCACACCGACTCTCTATGTTCATCGACCGGACACATATAGACTAGGAGGCTGGAATCTGGAAAGCGAGGTGTTGGAGAACGGCCCAGAGGGCAGGACTAGGTTCCGTTACTCTCAGGGGCCGCCAGAGAACGAGCAGTTAAGTTTGACGGTGATGGAAGTGCATGTTGCGTCGCCACCGTAGATGGGGTATTTATTTGTGCGTCCCACTTGCTTCACCAATGTGTGTTCTTGGTATCTTTCAACGAATTCGAACACGATACAGGCGTCAGTCTCGAACAGCTTTCGGATCATCAGTTTTCTACTTTGACTTCTGTTCAATGTGCGCGCCGTGGGGAAAGCTCTATATCCTTTGACTACAGCAACGTCGGGCAAGTAAGTCTGCTCTAACCCCGTTGTTCGGTGCGTTTTTTGTCCAATGCTACTCAACCCCACTTTCCATCCTATTCGTTTTACCGCTACGTTCCATGAACATCTACCTTCACCACGTCATCATCTACCTTAACCTCCCACTGCGTCCCTTTTGGGATGTTGTCGATGACGGAACGGTATTCCGCCAGCTCTTCCACGCTGATTTTAAACCCTCCGCATATGACGAACACGAGCACTCGCTCCTTGCCATCGCCGGAATCGGTGACAGGGAAGAGATGCGACGTGAGCTCCGGCTTGTAGGCGGCGGCCAGTGTGGCGGCGCAGGCAAGCTCAACCAGCAATTTGTGAGAGTCTGGGACAATACAATATCAGCGTCATTCAGCCATGTTCTATCTCCAGGATCTGGCAGTGGCATGAGTGCCCACTCACCTGCGAACATCGTCGTTAACTGCATTGTCAGTTCATCCGGAACTGTCACACAGCGAACGCTCCCCGGCCTATCTAGTGCCATCTTGACTACAGCAGGTGCAGGGTAGTTGGCGCCTAGCGAGGTCACTATGGAGCTCAACTGGATATGTGCCACTTTCACGTCGTGTACTTCGTCTCTGCGGATAGTGGCACCCTCTGAAGGGATGCTCGATGGATTACGGTTTGCGGTCACAGATTCCCAGAAACCGTTCGCGCCATGGGTTTCGGTTGCTACTATAGGGACTGCAGTAGCGCAACCACAAGGGTATCAGTCCAGCATCTTGCAGGGCGAAGGACATTTAATTACCGTCGTCCCATCCTACGTCCTTGCAGCCCGTGAGCACTCCTCCAAGGAGGCCTGCGCCGCCTACACTGCATAGTATGGCATCAGGCTTTGCAATCTCACTCGGAAGTTGACGTTTTATTTCATGGATCATAGACGAATGGCCCTCCCAAATGAGAGGGTCGTTATACGCAGGCGCTAAAACACTGCAAAACAAACGTGCAAGTTAGTCATGCGGATGGGGAGGCCGAAGCACCGAAGTCCTCACGCGTTCGGTTCGGTTTTCACTGCTTCTTCTGCTGCTCGCAGAGCATGCACAAAGTATCTCCCTGGTGTCACTTTCAGCTCTGCCCCCAAGGATTTCAGGTATTCGGTAGTTGCGGGGTGGACGCCCTCTGGCAGAAAAACCGTGCACTTCAGTCCTAGTGCTTGGGACGCGTACGCAGCAGCTATCCCAGCATTTCCGCTGGACGCACAGATGACATGCACGGTTGGCCCGTGTATCTTGAGCTGGTGCTCTAAGAAATGCGAGATTCCCCTGAGTTTGAATGAATGGCAGGGTTGAAGATTCTGATAAAATCAAAGTCCGCGTCGTCTCAGTGGAGTTAGTAGCGTGGCTCCTTGTGGCGTAGACTCGGATGAGATACTGACGTCGAGTTTGAGATATATGCTCGCATTGAGGCGTTTCGATAAATAGCTGGACTTTATCAGTGGGGTCTCGAGGAAGTGCTTTGACTGCATACTTATAGTGTGTATGTCGTCTGTGGAGGATGATCGCTGGCGAGGATTTTGACCTAGCCGACTGGAAACACTTTTGTGAGCGCTGAAGTAACGATATGACTCATGGCCGAGCCAAAGTGTGGGAGCGCAATATCATCTTTGTAAGGCTCCCCGCGATCCGTTATCATCTTCACCGTTTTATTCATCCATTTCGAGCCACCCTTACTAAACGCTGAGGATATTCGATTTCTTCCTAAGCACAATCGTCCCCTTGATTTAGGACTGGAAAAGGATTACCGTGGTAACGTATAAAAAGATATGTTGAGGCAGCAACTCTGTGCAAGCTAGAGACGTCCCATCTATCTACTCAAGTGCACACAAGCTTGCTTGAGCCCTTCGCCCAAATGTCTCAGCGCATTTCCCTTGCGACTCCTGACCCTCAATTCCTTGAAATATTGTCGACGCTGCCCAAAGATGCACCCCAGGTTACTGGCATCAGCCAAGTACGGCAGGGCTTCGTCGACGGTGCCATCAAGCCACAGCAAGAGTCCTTGAGGCCTCACCTTCCTCCAGGTATTCTCGAACTTTATCTTGTGTCCGTTCTCGAAGCATGTACTCATATATTATAGACTCAGCGTACACTGTGAGGGACACACAGGTCCAAGTTGATGGCGGTGAGATTCTTGTTCGCGCCTTGATACCTACTCCTCACGGAGAAAGCGGCGATCAATTCCCTGTTCTCGTTTGGTACCATGCCTCGGGTAGGTTATTCTCACTCGCTTGTATAGAAAATTATATCGGATTGACGGAGCCATTTATAGGTTGGCATCTCGCCAGTATCGACCTTGACGATTTCACGATGAGAATTGCTTGCGTGGAACTACAAGTTGTCATTGTGCTGGTAGCATACAGGTAGTGGAAACTAATCATATCCAGATCACGAAGGGAGCTCAGCTCACCCACTGATTTTCTGGCAGGCTAGCGCCCGAGAATCCGTTCCCTACAAGTGTGAACGACAGTTACACGGCCTTGAAATGGGTACGTCTTTATTCTTCTCGGGCGACAATGAGCAAGTTTTATAATGTATTTATCATATAGGTTGTTGAAAATGCTCCTTCGCTCTCTGTTTCCCTTGAAAAGGGCTTCATTGTTGGAGGCGCCAGTGCTGGTGGCAATCTTGCCGCAGTAAGCGTGAACCAAGCTCGCGACGACCCATTCTTCAATGAACATCCTATTACTGGGCAACTTCTTGATTACCCGACCACTATTCATCCACATGCAGTTTCTGAAAGGTCAGCTGTCATGTCGCGGGATATTCTGGCGCAAAAAGCTCAATGTCGTCTGTCATGCTAGGTGGAAAGGCGAACTTTCGTCGCTGATCGCACCAGAGACTAACATTCCCGGTATCTTCAACAACACGGACCTTGTCGGCATATACGGTATGTATGGCTACTCAGGGCTCACACAGCTTGCGCTCAATGTCGTTATATTGACAGACGACTACAAAGTCCCTGATCCAAGCGACCTCCGAGTATCCCCTCTACTTCTTCCCAGCCACAAGGGTTTGCCTCGCACCTTCATGCAGTCTTGTGGTCTTGACCCATTGCGCGACGAGGGCCTTGCGTACGAGAGACTTTTGAGGGAGGCAGGTGTCGAGACGAAGCTTATCATGTAAGTGAGCCTTGGCTTCGATGCGGTGGGACCAATCTGACGCAAGCGACGACCACGAATGACAGCTATCCGGGGCTCCCCCACTCTTTTCATCACTTCTTCTTGACTATTGACGCTTCAAAAAGGTTCGAGGAGGACTTCAAAGAAGGATTGAAGTGGCTGTTGAGACGTGTGTAGTATACACGAAGGAACCGGGTTATTAGGCTCAGGATGATGAAATAAGTACAGTACTTCAGAGTACTTAACACGCAGATTATTTATTGAAAGCAAAAATTATATCATGGAACGGCCTTGCTGGATATATTGTTCTCAGACTTCTACGAGCTGTAGCATCAGAATGAGAGACGAAGTCTGGACGAGAGAGAATCACAGACAATGGACCAGTTCGCCGTCAATTGTGGCGCAGACGTTGACACTCGGCAAATACCGAGCCCTAACCAGTCGGTACCGAGGTGCCACGCGACCTTGCCTGACTTCACTCGACTCAGAACATCATCTCTCCACGATTTCCTCTCAGCTCGTCTGAGGTTGTCCGCCGCTCTCTTTCGTCTCTGCGTCAACCAGCACGCTCTCTAATCGGACCTCAAATCTGCACTCTTTGGCCAACATACATCATCTGCGTTCATTCCTCCGCCTCAATAGGCGTGTTCACCAGACTTGCCCGCGAAACAATCGGTTCTCTAGCTTGTCTTTAGGCTTGTCACACCCCCGATCTCTTATAACAGTAGCTCGCATGCCTTCACAAAAGATCGAGCTTACTCCGGAGCAGCTTGCGAAGCAAGAAGAACGTGCACGCAAGAAAACGGAGCGAGCCAAGGCTGGTCCGGTAGCCGTGGCTATCGACAATGAGAAGGGACGAATAATTCAACGGCCTTGGTTGAAGGTGCAGGAGGCTCAGGGAAAGGGAGAGACTGTGAAGATTATGACATGGAATGTTTGTCTCTGTGTTCTCTTGCGAATGTCCCAAGGATCTCCTCTTATCAGGAGTTTCCTTCCTTAGCTCTTAGCTCAAACTCTCGTCCGTAAGTGATGTTATGCGGACAGGCTTACAGGACGTATGTGTGACAACCTTAAATAATATGAAGGTCGTGAACTGTTTCCGACTAGTGATTGCTTAAAAGCGCACCAGAGAGAAAATATGATCTACCAAGAAATCCTGTCCTCTGGCGCAGACATTCTCTGCATGCAGGTAAATTCCTAAAGCCTCTTCCATCTTTGACTAACCACTTGACTCACGCTCTGGGTTACCTGCTAGGAAGTCGATCGCCTGGAGAAACTGAAACCGTTCCTTGCTCAAGCTGGCTACGAGCATACGTACGCGGCAGGACCACAGAAAAAACACGGCTGTCTGATAGCTTTTCGCAAGGCCTTGTTCACTCAGACGGGGGCCCGCACCGTCATATATGACAATGAAGACGTGCGAGAAGAAGGAGAAGAACGCACACGACGAGGATCTAGCTTTAGGACAAAGAACATCGGTTCTATCGTGGCATTGAAGAAGACTGGGACCGAAGACTTTGGCATAGTGATTGCTACCACGCACCTTTTCTGGCATCCCAAGTACGCAGCCAGATGTTGTGTCTTGTACTCATCTTCGTACTGACCCGCTCTAGGTATATCTATGAACGCTCACGCCAAACAGGTATTCTACAACGAGAGGTCATCAAGTTCAGGGACCAGAATGGTCATGTCAACTGGCCGTGCGTTTTCGCAGGAGGTAAGCGCCCCAACTCACCTCTTGAATCCTTGTCAACTCTGTGGGTTCCCTTTATAGACTTCAACTTCCAGCCCACAGAAGCTGCCTATTCACTTCTCAGGGGTCTCCCTCTCCTCTCATCGCATGAAACCGGTCTTTCCGATTCAAGGGTCGTGCACGTGAGCATAGACCCCACAGTTCCGATTACTACGCCGAAGGCCACTGAGGACGAAGAAGGCGAAGGCAGCACAACCGCTGACACCGATAAAGTCATAAAGAACGCACGAGTAGCGATGAAGTCGGACGGACTACTCAGCAGTGAAGAGCTGACTGCACTTTACGAGACCATCAGATACCCCAAAAGTGCTTACGACGAAGGACAACGACTTCTCTTCGAAGCTTCGAATCCGGACGTCCTGCGATGTGGCGATAGACTTCAAATACCTAAGGATCATCAAGGCGCCTTTGAGCCTGAGTGGACAAACTACACATTTTATTGGCAACTGTCCCTAGGTACGTGATATCCATGCATTGTTGCTAGCTTTTTTACTCATCCCATCCACTGCAGATTATATATTCATTATAGACCCTCCAAACCGCTCGTCTTCTGTGCTAAGTTTGCTCAAACCACACAAGAAGGACGACATTCACCCAGGATTGCCGAAGATGGGCGTTTGTGGAAGTGACCATATTTCTTTGGCAGCAGAAATTCAATGGAGTATCGATGATTGTTAGCATAATTCCAACAATCGATTCCAGATATTTCTGAGTGGTCGCGCAGGTTCTTCTTGAGTACTTGCACATGCCTATGTATCCTACGCATCCATATGCATTTCACTCGTCAGACTGCGTGCTCATCGCGGCATCCTTACTTCGGAATTACGCCGGGGCGTTCAGGCTGATCAATTGATCACGGGTCTTGGTAAGATGGAGCCCCGATTGTCTGTCCTCAGGGGTCTATATTTTTGCCCGTTGGTATATAGGACCAAGGTGTTCGCTACAAACATCACAAGCGCCCAATCATCTTTTCAGCGTTTCAACCATCGTAGCCAGTCGTTATTTGATCATCATGGACGATTCTTCGGCCTCATATCCAAAACATCCTCGGAGTGCAGTCAATCGATATAGAAAACGAGGTAACATACTGTTTGATCTTCCCATCCACACTCGCTAAGTTTGACATTTATGATCTGATCTGTTTCTCATTGAATAGCGGCGTATGACTATGAGACAATCCACCGGATCGTCAACAGCGTACCAGTCGTCCACTGTTCCTTCCCCGCATCCCTAGAACCGGACTCCGACCCATTCCCCGCCATCCTCCCGCTAATCGGCGTCATGGCTTCATACTCCTCTCCCGAGTCTATCAAACTCGACGAACCACTCGACCTGTACCTGCACGGCTACGTCAGTTCACGCTTCAATCGTTTCGTGAGAAAGACCGGTGCTGAGGGCGACGAAGACGACATCGAAAATGGTCTACCCATCTCCATCGCCGCGACCCAAGTACACGGTGTTATCCTCAGTCTAGCACCAAACGGTCATAGCTACAATTATTCGTCCGCCGTTCTACAAGGTTATGCCACGCCGGTGACAGACGAGGCTGAAAAGCTTTGGGCAGTGGAAGTCATTTTGAACTCCGTCGTGCCTAATCGCTGGTCCAACACTCGCTTTCCACCCGTCAAGGCCGAGATGACTGCGACGCAGATAGTGAAGGTGAAGATCGTGAGCGCTAGCGCGAAACTGAGGAGGGGAGGGCCGCACAACGAGAAAAGGGATTTGAGTGACGAGGAGACGAGGGCGAAGTTTTGGACGGGCACACTCCCGGTGTGGCAAATGATTGGGAGCCCGGTTCCCGGAGATGAAAACATGCTTGAGGAGGTGCCGGATCATCTCACTGGATACGTGAAGAGTGCGAATGAGAGGGCAGAGATGGAGGCCATGGACGCCATGAAGGAACCTAGCTCATAGAATTCTTAGCTATTTTTCACTCTGGAGACTAGGTAAAGCAGTCGTTAAATATCCCACTATCCGATGTAGTGTACTAGTGATGTACTATTCTGACTAGAGACGGGACTTGGCTTGCCTACGAAGTCTAACTCTCCACCCACTTCACATCAGCCGGTGCCCTGACATCCCACACCGTCTCCAGACTAATCTCCTTTCCGGCCTCTAGTCCCTCACAAATCCATTCAAACAACCCGTCCTTCTTTCCACCCTTCTCATCAATTGTATCCCGCCATCTAGCGATGCCCTTCTCTAGACCTTCGACCTCCTGATCTTCTGAACTGTCCTGTTCGTCAAGAAGAGACTGAGGCTTCTTCAACAGTACTTTCACCTTTGTCTCGTCGTCTGAAACCGCGAGCGCGTCCCGTAAAACGATCTTGTCGATGGTAAAGGCATGGCGATTATGGACCTTGATGACAGATATGTATGTCGTCGTCGTGTATTGCTCGGTGAAGGCGCTAGCGGCTGCCATGGAACGCTTGACGCTGCGAGTGTAGCTAATTCTGGTGGAAGTGTCGGGACCAAAGGTGCAGTCGAATGAGTCGCCTGGGGCAATGTCCTGGGAGGCGGAAAACTTGGTAAGAACGGACTGAAAATGTTTACAGTGGGGATCGTCCTGACCTGGATGGACGTCTTGGAAACGTAGCTGTCGTTCATTAGAATCGTGACAGGGCCTGGTAATAGCCTAAAGTCACTATTGTTCACGACTTGTGCCTGCAATCGGGCGCATTAGCGATCTCATCTGGTCGACAGCCAAATTCTACGGTGGTGAAGGATCCAACCTGTAAGTACGCTTGTGCCCGGACACGGGGTACTGCAACGTGCATAACCTTCGCCTCAAACTTCAGTATGGCCACAGATACCTTATGAGCCACGCCATCCGTCGGAATGCTAGACCGTCCTTCCACAGTATACGAGAGCGACAAAGGACTCTCGTTGATCACCGTGCTGGCAGGCGTCGAATCACCCTCAGGGGCACCAGGCTCGCCTTCTTCGTCATCATCTTCGTCCCAGTTTTCAGGATAAGAGCCTCCATTCGAACTATCAGGGAGTGGAAAGGTGGCAGAGCGCGTTGCACCTCTCGAGGCCATACGAACACGCATTGCCGGATGCGGTGGTGATGATCGCACACGAAGTTCAGTAACAGGAGGTCGAATGCGTAATGCCTGAATCTCAGGGACGCGCTGGTCGGCGTTGTCCATGGAGGCCGTGGAGAGCGTGAGGGGTACGTCGGACCAGTCTTCGCCGGTCGTCTGAGTTATGCTGGCGCGGTAGTGGAGAGAAACTGAAGAAGCAGGCCTGCCCGAGTCGGTCGTAGCATGCAGTTCGTAGCTCGGAGTCCAAGACGCGCCATGGGCGACTAAAAGATACAGACACATGAGCTGACTTAGTAGATGCGTGAGAATGAGGCGTCTCCTACTGTAGGTCAACTTGAACTCCGCCTCCGTCTGCCTTTTCGCCATGACCACAATATTCACCGTCCCGTCCATACTCCCCTTCCTCTTATTCCTCTCGTCCCTCTCCTTCTGGATCTTCTGCTCTATCTTCTGTATCTGCTCCTGAAGCTCTGCACCCTCTTGAACAAGCTTCCTTGCCCTCTTCACATACGTGTCCAGAAAACCTTCTGCCTGCTCCGGACTGATATCCTCACCTTTCAACGTCTTAGAATAACTTTCAAGAAACGTCTTGGCGGAAGAGATGGTGTCCCTCTCAGCCACTAGGGCGGACTTTTTGGCTTCGAGAATGCGGATGGATTCGAAGGTGGAAGCGCTGGCAGTGACGCCGGAGATGTATGATTTCGGTTTTGTGCAGACGACGTCGAAGAGCTGGAGGTCACTGAGGCCGGTAATATTGATGCGAGCGGATTCGGTGTCGATGGATCCTGGAAGGTTGAAGATTTCGACTTTATTTTGGCCTTCCTATGGATAGAACAGTTAAAATGTCAGCGTCTATATAGCGGGTGAAGATGGAATATGGGTGGCGGTGCGGATAGGTTGGTGTAGGAGACTGAACGGGACCTGGAAAGTCTGCTTGAACGACCGCACGATCTCAGCCTTGGAAGACTTGAAGATTGTTACGGCAGTCAAGGGGTGCTGGGGGGCATCGAGTCTAATGACGGGCGACATGACAGGAGACTCAGTCAAGTTCAATAGGAAGGAGAGGAGAGGAGAGTAAAGCGCGGAAGGCTTGACTCTCTGACACTCGTGGTGTACATATTTATACCGAAGGATCTTAAGGCATGTTAAAGCTGTACTGTTCAACGAATGTTCCTCATTCCCAAACATGCGGTCCCAAGTACACCAAATGATCTAACTGTTTGGCCAAACATTTGCCCGGACGCTGTCACGATTCAGAATGACTTATAAGTCCTGGTCCTTTTAGAAGGCCGCCTCCTTCCAATTTCGGATGTCCCGGACCATGGGCAGTGCAGAGCGGCGCGAAGCAAGGACAGCATTGAACGACTTCGTGCCAAAAACTGATCACTATGGCAGAGCTTTTGCGGTTTGGGATGAGAGCGCACGTCGGCTATCGACTACTTGAGCGTGTAATGTCCAGGGCGTTGTGGTAGGCTGTGAAACCTTTCTAGAATAGAAGTCATCCCCATGCTGCTGTTGTACTGTGAATTCGACCGCGTGAATGAGTCATTTGTATTGAACGCACACAATAATCGGAAGCCCACCTGTAGTTTACTATGAGTTTTCCACCGATTGCGAAGGCCTATCAATGAAGCCATCAGATGCGGTGTACTTCTGTAGGAAAGTCGGAGGAAACCATACCTTGATTAAATTTGCTACTGTGTCGTCTGGAGCAGGAGCGAAGGCCAGGTTAATGTATGTGAACTGATGTACACAGTTGATTTATTAGCATGGATACGAACGTATACTTGCCGTCCACAATAATTGAAGAGATGTGCTGTACGTACCAGGGGCTCACCGGCTTTCCAGCCCAACTTTCCTTTTAAGAAGTTGGCAACGACCCAGAAACGATTCGAAACAGTCACTTGAAAGGTATTCTGTCTCATGACAGGCGCATTCCCAACTGCCTTGAATAAGATTCGCACTGAAGGACAATATGATGCAAATGAGGATGTCGTGAGTCGACTAGAACAAGCGAACGCACCTTGTGCTGTGTTCCTCGCCTTGTACGTCTGGAGAGCTTCAAGCGCATTGGAGTCCACCCTGCGTTCCATCGAAGTCGCTGTGTTGCTTGCCAGTCTTGGAGTCAGCGTGGAGGCTGTTCACAAGCCATCCTAGTATTTGTGCCCCTTTCTCGCACGGTTCGTCGCGAGAGCGTGCTGTTTCTGGAGTGGCGCCATCTCGAACCAACCGCTCACACATATTAATCAAATGAAGACAGAGGAAAGTGCGTGGTATTGCACATGGTATACTGTAGTTCCAGCGTGAGGCTAGTATCGGTAAAGGAAAGCAGGAAGCAAGAAAGAGTGTTCTTCCAAGTGCTCATTAACCCCATGCAGCAGTGGTGCTAAAGAATCACCGTTATTAATATGGCTCTCCAAGACAACGCTGAGGCGTGAACTGACCTGTAGTTCACTATAAGACGTCCATCGGTAGCAAAAGACTGGATGGAACCACCACACTAGTATCTCCGGCCTCTTGAACGCAGGGAGGACAAGACAAACCTTGTAAAGGTTGGCGACCGTATCGTCGGGAGCTGGCGCAAATGCCAAGTTGATATAGGTGAACTAACATGATGGATATTATCTTCAGTATAACGGCATAAAGACATAGAAAAGTGACGTACCAAAGGATCACTAGCCTTCCAGCCCAACTCCTTTCTCAGGAACTGTATAACGGCTTGAAACCGATTCGACACGGTCACCTTGAAGAAGTTCTGCTTCATGATGGGCGCATTTCCCACCGCCTTGAATAAGATAATCACTATTTCCCAGTGTATCACCCATCATACAACATTTCACCACTCAGCCTTCCAAACAATCCTACGCTTCGCGTATCGGAGCGCGCACCTTTCGACGGATCCTTCTTCTTGTAAGTGTTGAGTGCTTCAACCGCCTCTGGGTCCGTAACGGCGTCAAAGCCGGTCCATGAAGAAGGAATGACGCGAGGCTCTGTAGCAGGGCTGGCCGTCAGCGGCGGCATTGGTGGAGGACTGGCGTGAGCAGTGGCATTGGCAACAACGTTTCCGTTCGCACAACTCGCTCTTCGACTTCCTCGATCGTGTAGAGCCCGGCAATCTCCGGGGTATAATGGCTTGTGGCGTGGCCAAGATCTCTTTCTTCGCCACAACGCCCACGTCCAGCTTTTCTGCTTTCATTGTCCGCACTAGTTCCTCACACAATATCAAACAGAAATGTTCAGTGGCTCATGGCTTGGTTCGCGTACGACTAGTGGTCGCCCAGTTCCTAATAAAGGACAATCGGTCGCAGGACCAAGCGGAAGATCCTCACTTGACCGTGAACACACCCCTCTCGTACCCGGTGCACTCCCTGACCCGACCGCTGATGAAGTCAAGAAACGAGCTCTCACAACTGCCCTCAGCACACCCCATGATGCTGTACTCGCAGAGCTGCATGGTCATAGACCAGAATTCGACCCGGCGCCTCAGATCGACGTACCTGCTGGCGTTAGGTCCGGGGCAGGAGGTTTAGGAGGTGCGGGAACGCTTGGTGCAAATAGGCTACCGGTGGTGGGAGAGGATGAAGAGACGGTACTGTCTTCTGCTACAGCAAGTCCGAATCCCGCGAATACAACGCCGAAGGTGAATCAGCAGACACTTTACGATCCGTTCACAGGTGTTCCGCTAGGCGTCATCCAACCACGGGGGCTTGGGTCCAGCAGTTCTCCTGGAGGACAGCCCAGCACAAGTTCAGATGGTGCCAGACAAGAGCTGTGGACACATCTAGGGAGAATAAGGGGGTTACAGGCAGACATTGCGAACATGCATATCACGATGGAGAGCATTGGAGAGACTGCGGCAAAGAGGGGAGCAAGGGTTAGGAGGGGGAGTACGGGTGGCGAGAAGCTGAATGAGGAGGGCCGGGTGGGAGATAACTGGGAAGGGGACGATTGGCAAAAGAAGGATAGGGATGCGGAGTTTGAGCAGTCGGAGAGCAGGTTCGTGGGCCGAAAGGAAGAGATTGATGCAATTATGGGGAAGGTCAGCACTTGCATTCTACCAACGCTCTGTTCCTCCGATTGAACTCGTACACATATTAACATGCTGCTATAATTGTCAGCTCGGCGAACTGTCTGTTGCTCTTGCGACCTTCCACGCTGCCGAAACACCTTCGGTGGACTTCGAGAACTCCTCCCGTTCAAATACCCAAAATACTCAACAATCCTCCGGACCGCCACATTCACCTTCTTCTCCTAATCTTCTGGGACCCAAACATCCAAGCTTAGCGCGTTTATCCACAGAAGATTCTGACCCACTTCTCGATAGCCCTATCAGCATGATGAGCCCGCTACCCATGGAGAATTATAATCATACTCAAGAGGCCAGCCACGATCACTAGGGTGGCACCACATTTGCGCCCGCGAGACTCTAAATGATGCCATGAACACCCTGTAAGCTTCGCTATCTTGTACTCGTACGTCCTACTGCTCGCGGGCAGACGTTTACTCTTCTATTCTACGCAGATATTTATATCTGCTTTAATTGGTGTATACTATGGCCATCCGGAGCCTTGTTTGACGTTCAGTTTCCCACAGCAATCCTCTCACGCCCTACCTCAAGGCATCCTGCAGCATCTTCTCTATACATTCATCTAATTACATCCTCAGCCTCAGCTTCAGCCTCGCACGCTCACCGATCATCGTCAGTATGGAGCTACCCTCGTATGTTCTATGTCCGGATTGGAAATGATATAACCTTGCAACCCGAGCCACGCGAGAGTTACACGCACGGAAACGCACCCACATACACACCCAAGCCGCTTCTTTACTTGTCCGTTTAGTTGGCACGGTGCTGAGTGATGTCGGGGGCACAAGCACAAGGTCTGTCATGCTCTCATTACTGCTCATACACGTACACCCATCATGCACTCCTACTCCCATGTCCACAGCTGGCGATCTTAACTTCCAGATCTGACCACCACACCTCCCTGCTTCTTCTCCATCCAGCTGGTCTCAGACCCCAGATCCTCCGAACTTCGTCGAGTATGCACATTGTGGAGTCTTCAGGAACCCAGACGCTTCCAATTCGCGACAGTCGTGCCAAAAATGACAGATCCCGTCCTTCCACATCCAAGTCCTTTGACCATCTCCAAGTACTCCCACTTCCACCCCATTGATCATTTGAGCGAGCACCTGTGAGCACCCATTTAGGATATGCCCTGATCCTCGAGCACATGGCGGATGGTATGGCCACATCGTGTCACCCAGTGCGATATGAGGATTATCGTATTTAATAGAATAAGTGGTGGCACTGACAGGCGGGAGGCTTGTGATTGATTGAGCGCCTGAGCTTGAGCTTGAGCTCGCACCGTACGTCGGCGAGATGGACGAAGATGAATAGGAGCCTGAGATCTACTGTATACGTGCACTCTTTGAGATCGAAGGGTTGCCACGACATTGATGTCACTGACCACGACGACGACGAAACGCTGACTTCTTTCGGAAGGCCGTCGCTGTCTCAGCTGAACTTCTTCTCTCTCGAGCGTGTCCATGGTCGTGTTCATCTAAAAAAAAAGGGGGACGCAGACTACAGAGCAGAGATGAAGAATGACGACAGTTATAGTCACTTGCGATCGTATAGAAGGAAGACCACTCCGTATGCGCATTGATATTGAGATGAGCTCGTCTTCTCTCAGACTTAGACTTGAGCTTCAGTTCTCGCCGTCATGAGAAGTTGCCGAACGCGGTTTGTGCAGACGACTAACGACGAGAATAGACACAACTATCTGTCAATGAGGGAGCACGATAACGATACAAATTCATACAGGACTCTGGGTGGATCCCATGAAGGCTCGCTCCAAGCCAACTTGGAGAATAAACCGACTGATACGGTGCGGCGACCAAGAGCACTGGCCTAGACCTGAGGCCGTAGATTAATAACGATGAAGAGGGCCGTGGAGCGACGGAGGTTGTGAGTTAACTTCTGGTATATACGATGAGATGAGATTCAAACTATGCATAGGGGTACTCGACGGATATGAGATGAAGATGGGATAGATGGGGTGCGCGGAGATGATCGAGAACCGAACAAAGGGGAGTAAGGTACATACCAGAGAATCGAGGACAGTCGAACTAACTTACGTAGAGAAAAGAGAAGAAGAAACCCAGTAATCGAACAAGCACGGTAAAACACAAACAATCCACAAGAAAAAAGAGGAATAACACAGAAAATTGCCAGCAACAAAGCCGTTGCACGAGCCCTAATATAGTTCCTCCAAACCATCCATTCCTCGGATCTTTCCTTCAAATTATCCTTGCCCTTTCGTTCCTCGACTCCTGCTGCTGCTCCTATTCCAAACACACTCACTCCCCAAGCACAGCCAGCGCCGCCCTCAACTCCTTCTTCGCCTGCTCCGCATCCTCATAATCCAAAGCCGAAATCGCGAACCTACAATGCTTCTGCGCCTTCGCTATCATCAACGGCGTCAACTCCGGTGGCGGGGACGGCGCCTTCGCAGGTACAGGGGGAGGCGGGGGTGGGGGAGCGGAGGCGTAGAAATTCGTGGGTTGGGTGGGGTATGACGGCTGAGAGGGATAAGGGGGTTGCGGAGGCTGAGAAGCGTAAGGCTGGGAGGGATAAGAAGAATATGGAGCATGTCCGTCCACTTGGGGAGGGGGAGGCGGTGGGGCGACGGAGGAGGGGGAGTAGACGTTCCCGGGAGCAGGTACGTAAGACCGTGGGGGAGAAGACGATAGGCCTCCCGCTCCTGCTCCCATTCCAGATAAGCCTCCCCTCGGGGGTGAGCCACTATTGGAGGTAGGATTGGGTGAAAGAGGGGAGGATACGTTGACATTTAGCGCGCCTGGAATGTTCATATTCTTGGGCACGAAATGTGTCGGGGAGGATACGCGTGGTGCTTCCGTTGTCGAAGCCGAGGCAGGCGCAGATGTTGACTTATGAGATGTAGCGGGAGGAGGGGGTGGAATTGGAGTCGTCACCGTCGTCGCTGGAGCAGATGCCAAAGGTGGCGAATGATCGCGCGGTCTCGACTCCAACACCATCGACATGTGCCGATGCCTTTTCCTCTGACCATCGGCGCCTGCATCCGTGGATGGCTTCTGCGCGGCCGAAGCAGCAGTGAGCGAGGTCGTGCGATTACGACGAGATGCAGACGACGAAGACTTGTTCGAGTGTTTCGAAGACGAAGTTGTGCCGGACGAGATCGACGACGAACGGTGCAATTTTGAGGAACTGCTGCCGCTCTTGCGGCTCGAACCCGACGAAGAAGAATGACGATCTATCTTCGAGCTATGCGAGCCGTTGGCCGTTGATGAAGTGAAGCGCACTCGCGATGGCAAATCCTCGAGACCGTCCTCGTCACGCCCTTCCTGCCCATCACTGCCTTGTCCACTCCCGCTATGTGTCCCCGTACGGCTACTGGCGCCCGAGCTGCGTCCAGGTAACTCCAACCTACCATCCATCCGACTATCAGCACCGCCCGTAGTCGCCTGCGTACTCCAATCCGCAGGCGATCCCGGCGTTCCCGTGGACCTCTTGATATCTTCAAATCTCTGATTCTGGGCCTGCGCCACGGAGGAAGGCATCCGTGGGATATCGTCGCGTTGGGAGTTAATAGGAGGAGGGGTTGAAGACTTTGCAGGTGGGATGCCAGCGGTAGGAGGGCCGGAAGGAGGGAGGGGGATTTCGAGAGAGGGGGATATAGAGATGCTTCCTGGGTGCTGCTCTTGCTCAGAAGGAGGCTCTCCGCCTGCAGGTCCGGGGACGGGCTTACGCCCCTCGCGGATCGCGCGGTTGATGTCAGCAGCTTTCCATTTTGCGTATCGAATCTTGTCCTCGTGCTGCGTGCGAGCGAACGATCGAGTTCAAATGCGCAATATCGATAACGAACAGGAGGACGAAACGCGGGTTTGTAGTGGGATGGAATGGTAATGGATGGGAATGAATGACAAGGGCCGTCAGTACGAGAGCTAGACAGATAAGGGGAGCGAAAAATGCCTTACTGATTCATAAGCAGTCTTGTCTTCAAAGAGCTTGAGGAGCTCGAAGAATGTGGCGGCGGCGAAGAATTTCCTGGCCGTGGTCAGTGACGCGTGGCCGGCACGATCGTCATTGTCCGCGGAGGTGAAAACACGGAGAGCAAAATTTTCGACGTAGGCGGTAGAGGCGGCCTCGACATCAACAGCGTCACAGGGACCGATGGACACCCGGAGGGACTCTAGCTTAGTAAGAAGTGCCGCGAGGAATGTCCGGTTGGCGGGAGCTGGTGCTTTGAGGCTGATACCAACCTGAGCAGCAGAGTATGCACCTACAAATAACATGTGAAGAGAGGCGAGAGATAGAGAGTGGGAGTGTGCTTACACCAATACGAAATGATAGGATCCTGTTGCTTGACCTCCTCAGCACGTTGGAGGAAGGGGGCGATAGGTTTGAGGTCCTGCGGTACCGGAGGGAGACCGATATATGATTTGGATGCCATTCGAAAAGAAAGGGACGAGAACAGGAACAGCTAGTGACAGGTGGCTCAGAAGGGGGGTGATTAGATGGGAGGCGGAAGAGCAGAAGGGAGGGGGTAATGGCGAAAAGGGTATATAGACTGTGGAAAGCTCCGGAAAGGTTAGAGCCAACGGCGCAGCTTGGGGTTTGATTGACCCGGACTAGTGGCGGTCCTCGAGGCAGAAGGAGAGGAGCAAACTATAAGTCTGCGCGGCGCGGGACCCGCTCGACACGAGTCGATGGAGAGAAAAGCCTCGAGAGCAAGGTGCGGCACGCTCCACGCAAAAACGTGTTTCTTTCTGTTTTTATACCAGCGCAGAACGGCCCAGATGAGCAAGTTTGGCCCAAGTCGGATTCGAGAAGACTTGCCGTTTGTGTGCTGAAGATCGTGACCGTCTGTGGCGAAGTACTCTCTCAGGATAAGCGCCCGCTGTTTGCGCTCGTTTATTTAAGAAGACTTCAGCTATGACGTCATCCCGATATTCCCCACGTGGCTCAATTGTTCCGTCACTTCTCCGTCCGGACTCAGATTAGCCTTTGTTTGCCTCCATCGCTTAACTTGCTGCCCCACGTACTCTACAGTAGTGGCATGCTGCTGTGGAACAGTTGCATGCCTTTCTCGGTTAGGTCCTCTTTGCTACCTACATGGGGTGGACCAGCCAAGGATGAACCGCCGGCGCTCCTCTCTGCGGAATCTCGGCAAATTTTATACTCAGGGTGACCTGTTCACTCCATTGTTCGCCTCGCCAGCTCTCTTTGCACAACAAAGCCACATCTACCTCAGAGAATGGACATTAGCACGTCAGCGCTGAGCAAAAGAAATCATTGTGGAAACTGACTGTTCGCTATGGCTCGCTCTGACGACGACTGACGCAACTCTTGATTCTGACGTCATGTACCCTCCCCGCCTTATAATACCTAACCTCTCTTCGTTTTCAGCGACTGACACAATCCAACCACTCAAACCACTCCATCTTCTGCACTATGTCTCAAATCCCAAAACAATTTCAGCGTGGCTTCAAATACCCCGTCCTCGACCAGGATCTCCCTGGCACGCAGCAAAAGCTCGACCCTCCACCTCTGAGTGATATTACCGCTGACGGAAAGCCATACAAGGCTGCCGGGAAGCTCGAGGGCAAGAAGGCCATTGTCACTGCAGGGGACAGTGGTATCGGTCGCTCTGTCGCTCTCCTCTACGGTACGCACTTTCCGCACCTGCTCAGCTAACCTATCTTAGGCTCACTGGGTGCGTTTATTTCTGTCAAATAGCTCTTGAGGGTGCGGATGTCACCTTGACCCATCTTCCGCAGGAGAAGAAGGATGTGGAAGAGACGAAGAATGATATCGACAAGAAGACAGGTGGCAAGCGCAAGATCACCCTTGTCGAAATTGATCTTGGCTCCGAGCAAAATTGTCAAGAGTTAATCAAGAAGCACAAAGCGGAGCATGGCGACACAATCGACGTCCTGTATGCTGATCCCGCGCGCACCTTCTTTTAATTACCTTCTCATTCTAATCGTCTCTATCTATGTACTGTATAGCGCTCTCAACCACGGCCTCCAACACGCAAACACCGACATAACCACCCTACCCACCGAAGACTGGATGGAGACCTTCCAAGTCAACCTCCACTCCTTCTTCTTCATTGTCAAGGCCGCTCTTCCAAGCATGCCAGAAGGCGGCTCCATCGTCATGAACGCCTCCATCAATTTCGCCATCGGTCATCCGGAGCTAATCGACTACACGGCGACGAAGGGTGCCATGATCGGATTCATGCGTGGTTTGAGTAACCAGGTTGCGCCGTCGAAGGGTATTCGTGTCAACGGTCCGTATACCTTCCTATACCTCCACCGGTTCTCTTCCATAATATGTTCTCTGATCTTTTGTTTCTTTTGTCTTTTATTACCATCATTGTCGATAGCCGTCGCCCCAGGACCTATCTGGACACCGCTCATTCCTGCTACTATGACAAAAGAAAGCAAGGAAACTTTCGGATTGTCGACACCACTCGGACGTGCAGGCCAACCGGTCGAGATCGCTACATCTTTCGTTTTCCTCGCCAGTGCCGATTCCAGTTACATCACGTTCGTATTTGGTTTTTTTTTCTCCTCCGTCATGTTGAGATACCTATTGCTAATAACTACCCCTGTTACCTTTGCGATGTTTAGTGGTCAGGTATTCCACGTCAACGGCGGCAGCGTCATTAACTAGACCTTGGCGATAGAAGTTTGGGGGCGTTTATAGTTCTCTCGCATACACAGAAGAAGTCTCGTCATAATCACGCATCTTTGTATCTCTACCACCCGCTTTGAAACTTGCAAACTGTATCATAGCCCCTAGTCATTCGTGAAGCGAATTTTTAAGTCGTCGATTGTCCGAAAAACTCTATTCATCTAATCTACACATTCATCTGCTGCTCGAACATCCTCACTCTGTCCTTCACCGACGACCGGACCACCGCAGCATCACCAGCACCAGCGTCGTCCTCCTCAGCCGTCCTCTTCGCCGAAAGTCCCCTCCCCGAGGCACCCCCAAGCCCAGCACCCGGACTCGCCGTAGATCCAGCCAACAACCTCGCCTTCAATACCTCGCCCGTATTAACCCTAGGCGAATTAACCGACTTGGGCTTGGGGAACCGTCTGGGTCCCGGACTCGAGGTGCCATTAGTAGTACCACCACCACCACCAGTGAGAGCATCTCCATCGGTACGAGACCGAATCATGGGGATCCTCGATCCGCCAGTTCTACTCCGAGGAGACGTCGAGAGTGATGATTCGACTGCGGCAGTTTGTGGTTGGGGTTGGGACTGAGATCGAGTCGCGCTGATGGAGGCGGGCTGCGCGAGCCTGAGAGTGCTATTGAGAGCGAGGTGTGAACCGTCCGTAGCCGTAGATGTGGGAGGAGGAGGGAAAATGGGAGCAGTGTGCTTGGGCACCCCGGCCGAATCGGGCGTGCGTGGTTGTTCCTGTTCACGAGGGAAGAATCGGTTGCGGCGTTTGTGTCCTTCTATTGCAGTGGTATCAGATGGGTGTGAGTGTGCCGGTCGGTTCGAAGGGGCTATGTCTCCGAGTCGGTACGATGACGAAGGAGATATCAATGAACCATGGTCCGTATCCATATCCAGTTCGTTATGAGAGGCGGGGAGATCCGACACCGCCACCTCGCCCTGAGCTGTATCTGCAGGCGGTGATGAAGCTGATGATGAAGGCCGTGATTCCGTACGATTAAAATCATCTTCTTCATCAAAAGCATCATCAGGATCATAACATCCCAGAGGGGTTGAACAGGACACGCCACCCCTGCCGGCCTGAGTCGCACGCTTGCCGTGATCGTACTGGCTTGGATGATGATGGCAATCATCCGTACGTGAACTTGAACGCGAGCTTGTCAAACTTCGGCCTGTGTTGGACGCCGAGTCGGAAGAAGAACTTGAAGCAGAACTACCCGACCCATCAGTCAGGCTAGCCTGTGCGCTGGTCCAGGCAGGTTTTGGCAACTCCTCTGTGTTTCTTGTTCTCGATGGGGATAAAGATGCGAGGGAGGAACCATCGACAGTTGTAGTGTTCGAACTCAAAACATCGTGGTCGCTGTCACGGTTGACTGCGATGTTTGATGTCGATGCCGTCGTCGGTGCGTGACGACGGAGTTCACTCCCCGCCGCCCCAAACGAGACGAAAGCAGAAACGGCTGAAGCGGCGGTCGCGCGTCTTTCAGAAGGGGGAGACGGCAATCGACGGCGTATCGTGGATGGAATCTTCGTCAACGTTGATCCACCCTCAAGAGAGGATCCGTTATCCAACGTCCCTGGCTGACAATGCGTGTCCGAAGGCCCGGGGTGGTTACGAGCGGTACTGCTGGGAAGACCAGACGCGGATAGTTTTTCTCGAACGCGTCGCGCAAAGGATGATTCGACTTTGATTTCGGTTTCGAGATTTGAGTTAAGGTTCGAGGTTCCGGTGGCGTGGGACGCGTAGAGTGCCTCGACGGCGCGGCGCTGAGTGGTGAGCGAGGGAATTGAGACGTCGAGAATATTGCTCGAAGTCGAGGGAAGACATGGCAGCGGCCGTGAACACGTTGAAGAAGACGAAGGGAGGATGCTCGGTCTTGGTGTCACGTCGTCATTTTCTTCCTCCTGCGGTATGTCTCCTAGTTGAATTCTTGGTAATGGTTCATCGTCTTCTAGTGCCTGCCTCGTTTGACGCAGAAGACGATCGATCTCGTCTTCTGATGCCGAAGAGGCGGTGAGACGCGAACCCGTACGAGCTTCTGCCGTGCGTCTCGATAATCGAGTCAATCTTGACGTGCCTGGTCCCTCCTCCAAATCTGGATCTCCGGTGGAAGAGAGACGAGAGTGATTCCGAGTTCCCTCCGACAAATGCTCAGATGAAGATGTCGGAGAGTGGTTTGTTACGACGAGCTCTTCATGTCGCGCTCGTTTCTCGTCCGACGTGACTCGTTTCGGAGATGAGCGTACAAGGGTTGGAGAGGAGGCTGTGCTTTCTGTCGTTGTGTTCGAATAAGGACGAGCATGGGCGTCCATAGACATCGGGGTCTGCTTCAAGGTTGTTCGACAGGTTGATCAGTAAGAATGGACGCCACAAGGTGCGCTTAAGCGCGCGTTCAGGGTTAACGTTCAGGGAAGTTACGAACCTGGTAGGCAAGCTGGGAAGGCGCTTTCGTCCTATAAGAGGGCAGTGTTCCGGCGCCAGCCTTTGTTTCGTCTATGTTGAAGTGCCCTTTTGAGGGCACATCGATGCCGTTCATGCACCGATATTGATCGACGTTGAGATTATCCGCTCCACCCGCGCAGAGTAACGGCGGTGAGTCGATGGAGAGCATATTGACGATCCTGATTGGCAGTGCGACAGAGACGTCACTAGATCCTGAAATCGTGACGCGAATAGCATAGTCGACGGCCAAAAGTTTTGACCTCGCGACAGATAAACAATCCTGCTGAAGAGAAGTGCCCAGGCATGATTCAGCTGCAGGAATGGCGGACATAGTGATGAGGAGGACATACTGGTATCATGATAGAATGACAGAAGTCTTTCTCCTCATCTGCGGCTACTCCAATCCACCAGCCTTTGGCACTCGCATGTCCTTTGACACCATATTCTCCCATCTCCAATCGACTCTCCGCCACTTCCCGGACGACGACGGACTCAGAGTACTTGCTAGACTCCACTATACCGACCTTCTGCGACTTCGGATGGCGGGGCTTGTAGACCGTTGTTGTCTGGACCAGCACTAGGGTCACGCTACGCACAACACGTTGCCTAGTGTTCTCTACGTGGATTTGGACGTAGCACTGTTGACCCGCGAAGTAGCTTAAACGGGGCAGTCGTGCTGTGAGCTTAAGCCTTGGGCAAGTGTTTCCATCCCCACGGGGAAATGATTTGACCGCAGTTGAGACGAGCGGCCGCGGGGCTGGTACCAATACGCTCTGCAGGGAGAGCTGTGGCCACACCGAGCAGACACGGTAAAAGTGCGCGAGAGAACGAGTTCCTGTGTCGGGATCCTTCACCTTGATTGATCTTCCCGCCGGCTGTCAGTATTCGAGGGTAATTAAAAGTGGTAGGTAGAATGAACTCTCACATCATCGTGATGTATCGCACTGCGACACCTGGCATATCCACCGTCCCCTTCGCGTCCCCGCCTTCTTGCTTGACAGGCAGACACATCTCGAATGGAAAAGTGTGGATCCCCTCTCGACAGCTGCGGTAACCTTCCTCATCGCCTTGCTCAGGACCGTCGAAGTAGATCTGATCGCTGGCGTAGCTCACGTCCTCCAGGCGTTGACTGCATTGGTAGAACACATGCCTGTGAGTACTCTCGGCGAGACACTCGAACCCGATGATGCGCAACTTCCCATCCTTCATCAAGACGGGAGACTTCTTTTTCGACCTCTTTGGAGTACGGATAACCAATTGCCCCGAGATGCTCTGTCCTTGGACGAACGTGTCACAAGAAAGCAATAAGTCGACCTCTACTCTCGCTTTCGATTGAGCTTTCTCCAGGGTGAGTGGCTGGTTGATCATGGAGATAGTCTGTGGCGATGATCCTGGTGGCGGAATCGTGGGAGAAAAGACGATGGAGGTACCGGACTTGATTTTTGAGTTGGCGTTTCCGAGTAAAGAATTGAGTTCCGTGGCCTGCTTGGCGGGGGAGGCCTCAGCACTGAGTAAGGTCCTATGTCGCCGCAGAGAAGGCTGTTCGACTTGTCCTGCACCGCAAGATTGCATCCGACTAGTCGCAGGGCATGAGCGGGGTGATGGACGGGCTTCCCTGACGGGGATGTCTTGAATGTCGTGGGCATCTAGACCGGCGGGTTGGACAAGTATGGAGGGTTGATCCGTTTGTGGGTTCAGGGCGACATGGGCGGCATGGAGCGAAGATGATGATGAGTGTGATGCGCGTATAGGCTGCATGAAAGGATGAGACTGTGTATCAGAGCTTTCAGGCAAACCTTCGCCGTGGCAGAAGCTGTCCGAAGCGATACATGCGGAGGATATGCTTGATATGGTGCGGGGTTCGCCCAAGCCAAAACCTAAGCCGGTTGATCGTCTGGAGAGCTCTGGCATCGTCATGTCGGTTTGGAAGAGAGGTGAATAATCAGACGGCAGAAAATGAAACATTGCACCGATTCACGTACCTCCATTGCGAGGTAGCCCGGCCGACAAGTTATGTTTGTTTCAGAACTGGAACGTGTCATTTGGAAGTCTCAAGATCTTCACCACTGCCGCAGGCGAATGATGTAGTTCCCAAGAGGAGTAATCAGATTATGTATTGACCGTATCTAAGGTAGAATTGTAGGGATGGATAACTGGACAGTTCCGTACACGGACGACGTCGTGGTCAAAAACAAGTCAAAAGTGTGGTGATGATGATGAGCCGAGTGGATGGGTCAGTGATCGGCCCATGCACGTGGCTCAAAGCATGGCGCCACTCGGAAACAAACCAAGCATCGGAAGCTTTTGGGACACTTTGTCAGGGCCGATGGTTCAACTTCATGCTCGGGGTACGTCAAAGCTGAGTACATCCGCTCATCTTGTAGCACAATGACTTAGGTAGGAGGATACGTTAGCACTAACAGGCGAGTAAGCGAGGGCGAGCTAAACGTTGGCTGTGAAGCAAGAAGTCTTTTGACATTGCAAGAGATGGGTCGTCATTGAATCGAAGACCCAACAGATAGATTGAGGCAGGTAAGATGTTGGAGAAAATGAAGACACTGGGAACGCACTTTGGCGTATTTCACAAAAAAGAAAAAAAGGTGATGACGGCAAGAGAAGGGGGAAGGGGAATGGGGAAGGGAGACAGTTGTATGGGTGATGCACAGAAGGGAGTTGTGTGAGGCTAATGCTACATTCGAGGCGAGCTTTCAATCCGATAAATAGGGGGAAGTAAATAGAGGGGTTGTAGTGTAAGTATAAGATAAGGGTATGCAAATTGCAAGTCCGTGTCCGTGAGGTTTTGCTGACAGAAAGAATATTGCGGGATAGACAGAATGCAGACAACCGAAGACAATTACCAGTGTCCAAGCTTGACAACTGAACGGTCGAAGCCAACCTCCAACCAGGGCTCCGACTCCTCCGTCTCCTTACCGACACCCGTCCCGACAAACCCGACACGCTTGTAAACACCAGCGGCGGCGGGGTTATCGTGGGCGACGTAGAGCACGAGACTCGACTTCGTCTTGAGCAGGTGCTTGCATACCCAACGAACTAGGCGTTCAGCACATCCCTTCTTTCTCCACCGAGGGTTGGTGTAAACTTTGGTAATCGCTGCGACGTCTGATGATTGGCGGCACGAGGCCACGATGGAGGATAGCTCGGGGCGTCGGCCAGCTACTCGGGCTTCAAGGACCCAGATACAGCGGTGACGGATCATGTACGCGGCATCCTTAAGAGCTCCCTGTTCCGACAGAATGAATGGTTCCTGATATAACCGAGTATTGTCAATACATGATATGAAGGAAGGAGCTAAGGGTTTGCACGTACTGATGTCGATGCAAAGCCTTTGCACAGGTCGGCAACCGCCTCCAGATCACTTTCTACTGCCAAGCGGGGAACGTAGGTGATGTCGTTGAAGAGCGTCATGCGCCTGTCGACAAACGTCTCCCGTGTGCAGGTCGCGAATTTCGCTGCGTAGTAAGGCTCCTCGTAGAACGCAACCCGTGTAAGGGTAGACCACAAGTGTCTGAAGATGCGGGTGACGGGTTCTGGTGCGAAGACGGAGAAAACGCGCTCCACGGGGACGTGCTCGGCGAGAGTGTAGACGAGTTCTTCGATGCGAGGCATGAGGTATGATGATGTGAGGGCCTCGAATGGTGCAGTGGCGAATATGAAGATAGGCGATGATCCTAGGGGACCATTTCCGCAGGAGAGGACGAGGTCGATGGATAGAGATGATGTACCGTTCACAGACCGATAGGACGAACAGGTCATCCAAAAGGTGTTGGGATCGCGCCTTGGAGATGAGGCGGACGCTATTGCGTGTGGGTACATGATATTTGAGTCGCGTTCGTTGTTGCGGAATGCTTCCCAAACACTGGAAGGTAGTGAGCTTGCATCGTCATAGACGTGGACAAGGGGTTTGGTGATGGCGACGGGCATGTTAGAGGATGAGGGGAATGTTCAAAGGACGAGGATGGAGGAGAATGTGACGGGAAGGTAATGGATGAGAAACTGGAAGACATCGACTTAACGACAACTGCTTAAGTACCTCGATATTCAGTAGGCTGTTCAAGGTATGAAGGAGTTGTGGCGAATAAATGACTCAGCCTCCTAGGGACGAGTCAAAAATCCCCTTGATGGGACGGAGGTCGAAGCCATCCGCCTGGCGCGAGATCCACGCATACACTCGATGTGACCGAATCCTGTTCCTAGTGAAACATACGCTTCGTTGTCGTGACAAACCAGGGAACGCAGCCACCGACGCTGGATCCAATCCAAACTGAACCGCATACGGGCCGCAGCTATGCTGATGAGAATGGTTTACGCGAGCCGTAAATTCTCCCCAATCAATTTTGAGAACAAGGCGGAAAGGATGTTGTCCGAGCATTTGCGAAGGAATAGGCATACAGTATGCCGGCGAGGCTGCTCACGCAGCACAGCGCAGCGAAAATGGATCAGGTCACGGCCAATCCTGATACATGTCAAGAGCACATGGACCGCATCAAAACAAGATGCCTTTGAAACTGAACAGAGAACCTGTATTTTGCAAACGGGTCCGTTTGCACAGGATGGCATATTGACGAAGCGCTGAGGCGTCTGGGCGGCTGAAACCGGTGGCAAGTGTCGAAAACCCTACAAATCTTCGATCTCAGGAAAGTTGAACACTCAAGATAAACATACGTACTGAGATAGTCAAAGCTGAATCTGAACGAAATGACTCGGTGCACTTATGATCCGTCGCGTTATCGAGTGTGATCCCTATGAAATCCTGTGCATGCCTGGGTACCATAGATTGACTCACGACGGGAGCGCATTGAGACTTTTGTTTCTCTATATGGATATCGTGAATTGCAATGATCCAAGCGAAAGACAGACGGAGGTGATGAGAGTCCTCGCAGTCCTGTTCCGCGGCTCGACGAGGATCGGGATTGATGAGAAACGTCGAGTTCAACTCGAAAGGCGGGCCAGCGACGTCGGTCGGAAGCGTGAGAAAACACTCGCTCGGTGCCGGATGAGTGGCGAACGGCAACGGACGCGCCCTGCAACCCAGTTTCCTGAGCCACTTCAGACGAGTACGCCCAACCGGTGCATTTCTCATCATCCTGTGATACTCGTATCGCGATATTCGCCTCATGGCCGCAAAAACTGCAAAATTACACACGAATGTGTCACATCGAGCCAGGGACAGAGAGGCTCTCGAGCGCAAAGTCGTGTTCAAGAGCGTCCTCCATAATCCATTTCACATAGCATGGTTGCTACAATCACTCTCTCTAATTTTAACACAGAACTGAGATTTTCATATCTAGGCCATCTGTACCGGCGAACGTACAAAATACCGCTCTTGCCCGACTTCTCGCCATGATCGAAGGTGTTTCCGAGTATCATCTTGCTCGTGAGCACGCCAGCCGGAAGCGGAAAGCTCAAAGGAGCGCGGAGGCTCGAAAGATCAAAAAAGGGCAGAAAATACCCTTGGAAAATGCGATGCTCGTGGATACGGCAGAGGCTGGTCCATCTCAGCCTGCTGGAGAAGCGTCATCTTCGGATGCAGCGCTTCGTGCGCCCGCGATTCTTCGGCATATATCAGTCGGCATAAACGAAGTCACCAAGCGTCTCGAACATCAAGCCAGGTCACACCGCGAAACCATCTCTGTCTCAGAGAATCATTCCGATACATCTCAATCAAGAACTGCAATCAGTGTCGTCTTCGTCTGTTTATCTGATGTCGACCCTCCGAACCTCATAGCCCACCTGCCCCAACTGATCGCTGCTTGTAATTCCCATTCCACTCCCGGCAGCTCTGAAATTTGTCGACCGACTATCAAGCTCGTTACGCTTCCCAAACAAGCCGAGTTCACCTTGGCCGAAGCCATGGGCTTGAGACGAGTTGCAACCATAGCCATTGATGTATGTTCCGCTTTTAATGCCCGTTTTGCTTCCTCACTAAGATAATATCGACAGGCTGCTGCTCCTTGTCTATCAGAATTAGAAACTGTTATCGATTGTGTCCCCTTGTTGAACGCTCCTTGGATCACTCTCCCCGACCCGGCTTCTCATCGCTTGGAACCAACCCACATTAAGCAACTGCGGACCACCGCGCCAAAGGACATGAAGGCCGCCAAGGAACTTCGTGCTAAAGGCCGAGCGGCTGCGAAGGAGAGGAAGAAACGTCCGCGCCACGAACCTGGTGGTATGTTGAAGGGATCTAAAAGGGTCAAGATATCGACGGCGTCGGTGTGAATATCCTGAGTAAATTAGCATCTTTGTCGCACATGTAGCAGTACCATTGGGCCTTGTTCTTCTACGAGAGCATGGAGACATAGGTGTTGAATGTTGAACTTGGCGTGATCCGTTGCCGCGGTATTCTTCCGCTTTTGAACTGTAGAGGTGAATGAACTACGGCGCACCGGACCGGGGCGCCACAAAGTCCTCGTTCGGCACGCAACGCCAACTCTGATCCCTCTCATCTTCGTGGATCACCTTTCTGTGGTTCCTACCGATCCTACAGTACTTGATATGTTCATTGCTATAATCGGTACTCGTTTCTCCGGAAAGTCGGAGATTGCTAACTATCTCGTCAACCACAAAGCTTTCATCCCCGTCAAACTCGACCCCGAGCGCAGACACCAGGTAAAGACGCCACTTGCTGCTATACATTCGCCGTGCCGCTTTTCATGTGCTAATTTTGGTTCTTACCATCGTAGAGAACCCAGTCAACTAGTCGAGCAGACTCCTACTCCTCGGTCAGGCCAAATGGATATATACCTGGGCTCGAAGATGACGAATCCAATGGAGTACTTGGGTCCACAAACTCGTTCCTCTCCCTGGCCTCGTCAATCCCACCGTCACCTACATCCAGCAACAGACCACCAAGATCATCGGAGCTCGAGCCAATGTTGTTTGACTTTGAATCTCAGATGTTGGACTACGTGACATTGCATTGGTCCAAAAACTTCGTCACAACCGATCTAAATAATACGGATGTTCTCGATAAATTCATCAAGCGGCCTTGGTTCATGCTCATAGGCGTCGATGCCCCCATTCTACAACGATTCAAGAGATCAATCAGGTATGTCTACGGGTGGATCACCTTGCGATGTTATTCTCAACTGCCTGTTCAGTTCCTATGAGGGCTCACTTGAAGACTTCGTCCGCGATCATGATGTTCTAGTCTACGGCTCCGAAGACGTTCAAAGAGATGAGAGAGAAGCTCATGCACTTCATAACATGAAAAAACTTGCGACGATACATATCGTCAATGAATTTGACTCTGTCTCAGCTCTGCATTCATATCTTGACGACATTGACCTTCTCAATGGCGATCGACTGAGGCCCAGTTGGGACACCTACTTCATGGTGAGCGCACGTATGTCTTATCTCCGTAATTCATCAATCTCACCTGCGATTCCTAAGAAATTAGCATCTTTGGCATCTATGCGATCCAACTGTATGAAACGTAGGGTCGGTGCAATCCTTGTGAGAAACCACCGGATCGTGGCAACAGGGTCCGTGGACGATAATAGGCTCAGACGACAATATCGGCGATCACTGACCTCCATTTATTTCCAGATATAACGGCACACCGCGTGGTCTTACCAACTGCAATGAAGGAGGTTGCGCTCGTTGCAATGGCCTGACTTCTCTGAAAGAGGACTGTCTGTGTCTACATGCAGAAGAGAATGCCCTTTTGGAAGCTGGCCGTGATCGGATTGGCGATGGAGCCGTGCTGTATTGCAACACGTCAGTCCACCTTTATCTCAAGTTCATCATGACCTTGTCACTGACATACGGAGGCCGCACAGATGTCCATGCCTGACGTGCACCATCAAGATTGTACAATCAGGCGTAAAGGAAGTCGTCTACAACCTCAGCTACAAGGTGTAAGTCAACTGTCATCATTGCTACGCCATCGTGCTCACTTGCTTCGGATCATTATCAGGGACGATGCCTCCGCACAGATCTTCCAAAATGCTGGCATCGCTTTACGAAAACATGCACCCCCGCCTGATACTGTTTGAACCGTAAATGACATACAATATACCCGAATTATTTGATTTATACAGATATCAATATTTGAGCAACATTTTGTCGAATATCCCACCTCTCCTCCCTCAGGAACGACGCGGGCCCTTCCACCGACCCCTCTGTCGACGAGAGTACCAACCATACTGCGTCAGCGTTATTCCGTGCCAACTCCTCGTATAGTTGCGTAGCACAGGACTGTAGTTCTTCGTGCACATCGGCATGCAAAAACCGCCTAAACAACGTGGAAGCTTCCCAAGTAGCTAAATCCGGCGGCCTCACGTACTTGATGGCAGCCGTCATCGTCTTCATCACCGACCTGTATAGCCTATGTGAGTGGGTATAAGCAGACTCAGTCCCAGTGGCGCCTGGAGCCCGACGTGCAAGGGCGCTTTGAGAATCGGCAGTATTGAGGGTGCTGAGCAATTTCTTGAAGCGTGGCCAAATGTCATCCCATACCCGTTGATGCATGAAGGATCCTACGCTTGTGGCGAGGGCTTCCACGAGTCCGGCTGTGGCACTAACGACGTAAGGCTCCGGATCCGACAGTCGATTAAGAATGAAAGGCCAAGCCTTGTGAATCGAGGGTAACAAGGCTGACTCGGGAAGAACGGGTACTGCGGTCGAGAGGAGGACCAGGATTCTTGCTCGGATCACGGGCGAAGAATGGGTGAGGAAATATATTGACCGAGAGACGATTTGAGTTGTCAATGCTTGTGTAGGAGTAGGAGGTGGCGGAGCGTTGGGATCAGGTTCCTGACGGGCCTTGGCTTCATCGTCCTCCTCGGGCGGGTTGCTATGCTTGCCCCATGGTTCATGAGGTACTGGCCCGTAATCAGTGCTGTCTTTCTCCTCCTCGGGTGGCGTATCATTCCTATGGACAAACCAGTCCGAGAATGATTCCAGCCATTGTTCATCCGGAGGGGTAGATGTAGCGAGGACGGGATCCACTTCCCGAGCCAGATGATTATCATCGTCTTCTCCCACGGCCCTCACTACTTCTCCCAACACCTCAATCAAACCTTCGACGACCACGCCATAACCGTGGTATTCGTCCAATCTGTCAAAACATTCCTCCACGACGTCTCCGGCTTTAGTGACGACGTCACGGCCGACAAGGCGAATGAGCACCACGAGGACCTTCGTGGCATCGATATCCAGCAGCTGACGGGTAAGTCGCCGCGAGACAGCGTCCAAGGCGTAATCAAAATTGGACAGAAGGAGATTGGCCGGAGATGCGTACGACGTACTCGCGGTGATGTAACTGAGCGCCGCTAATCCTGTGGTGGACAGAAATACAACCGGAGAGATGACGGAATGAAGTACCGGGTAGAGAGTGTGCAATAACAGAGGGGTAAATTTAGCTTGAAGGATGCCGGATGTTATGCTCAGAAGATGCAGGCTGAGGGCCCTAAGCAAATAACGCTGTGCGGGAGAAGGACGGGACAGAGAGCGGGTATGTTTTGCGATGCGAAGGGATGGGTCTAGAGCTTGAGAAATTAATCCTCTCACATGCTCTACCGGTGCGTCCGGCTCGAGAGTTTCGCTATCCGTGGCAATGGGAGTGTCCTGGAAGTCAGCGACGTCGCTTTCGTCCCATAGGTCCGCGATACTCCTGGCAATCCCTCGGGCCATCTTCTGAGACCTTCGGCTCCGTGGGGTAGTCAGGGTGGAGGGCACGTCTCCTCCATAAATATCTATGCCGCTGATTCCCTCGAGGAGTCGACAGGCGCACCATAGCGATGCAGTGGCGAACATGTCTCGTCGATTACGCCCAACCCCGACAAACCATTCCACGGAGTACAGGCCGTCATCTCCGCTGGCTTTGCCTAGACTACGAAACATTCGTTCCAAGGATTGCTGTGTCGACCGTGTGGCGACATGCCGTAGATTGACGTGCGGAAACCCAATGGAGGTGTCTGTAGCATTGTTCTCGAGCATCAGTTGTGCCTCGGAGACGCCAGTGGCGGTTATTGAAGGAGAGTCGAACTCCAATACGGAGAGGAGTCGCCATCCCCATTTTTCGACACCGCCCATAGGTCCCAGTAGCGACCCCACGCCTCTCGAGATCGTCGCGAATGCGCCACCCGCTGTGGTGTTCTCGCCGAATCGATAAAATGGAAGGCGACAAACGGCCTCAATTTGACCGGTGACGTGCTCAACCTTTGCATCCGAGTGCGACGTAATAAGGCGAGGAAGGGATGAGAGGTTTTCTTTGGTTGTTTGGAGTATAGTTTGGAGTAGCGTTTGGCGGGCACCTGAAGCAGGGTCCAGCAAGGCTCGCAGGGACCTTACCGCCTGCTCCGAGGCAGATTCGTGTGGCGAGTTAGAGATCGATAGAAGAAATGACAATAAGAGCGGCTGTGCTCTCGGAAAGGTGAGGGAGGTTTCGGACAGTATGGACGCGGAGAAGACGGCCAATGCGTGCAGAGCAGATGGATTGGTGTGAGATACTAGCGGTGTCAAAGTGTTGAGAGCTATGATAAGTTGTGAAGTGGTTGCTTGTAACCAACTTGGAGTTCTAGGAGTCGTGTATGGTCCTGAGTCGCGTCCTGCATCCTGAATTGTGTCTACCGCCAGACTGGCTAAGTCGTCGAGATCGGTAACGTCGCGAATGGCCCCTTCTTTGATGCAGACTTGGTCGCCGATGGAACGAGTTACAACGACCTGTAATATCGACAGAGCTTCGGCAACAATGTCACCGTTTGCCCAACCTCTAGTCGTGGATATGCCGAGGGCTACCCTAGTCATTGTGCTGACCACTCCGGGTACAATGGACGGGACAAAACCATCGGGCGCGTAGATTGCGATGAGGTTATGGAGCACCTCCAAAGAATGCCGCTGCAGGGGCAGATGTGGTGAACTAGAAGTGACGATCAGATAGTTCAATGTCTGTCCAAGGATGGGTATGAACTTTGGTGATTGTGTATGGACTCGGAATTTGGTCAAAACGTCACGACTGCGCGATATGGTTCCGGGTGCGAGAAGGGGATCCTCGTCCTCGCGTCGTTCCCGCGTCAAGGCATGGAGACAGCGAACAGCAGCATCCTTCGTTTCATCATCTCTGTCCTTCCCTTTTCCTTTGCCTTCGATCCCTCCGACCACTGCTCCACAAAGCATGAATATCTGTTCCCAAGCCCGCACGTCACACTCCCACCACCAGCTTTCGCAAAGAATACCGAGACAAAGCAAAAGTTTCTCCATGACCTGGTCTGGGATAGCGGAAGAGGGATTGCGTTGGAGGATGGAAGTGAGAGGAAAGAGCGCATAGGAAACAAGCGATGACGATAGCACGGCGCCGGCCATTTGTTGTTCCTGCAATATGTCTAGCAACGAAGTCAATAGAGACAGAGCCCGTGTTACGGAGGCAGGATTGAGCTGCCAGTTCTCGAGCAAAGGGACGCAAACTGCCTGGAGCTATAAGTGCATAGTCAGACAACAAGCTTTGAGCAGATATCGTTATTGACTTACCTTCTTGAACACATCTTGCGATGAAGTATCAGGCATTTTTCCTAAGTAGTTGGTACAATCTTCTGCGCTGTACCTCAAAGACGAGTCTCGGGACTCAAGCGGGACTGGTTGGTGAACGCGCTAAACAAGTCGCAAAGTGTGGCGCAGAGGCACACTTGATCGTCGATCAATCTAATCTTATCTTCACCCAAAAATCTGTAAAGCCCTTCGAACAAGCTTGGCGTCTTGACTTTCCCCACCCCCACCATCTCTGCAATATCTCTCGAGTCTCGTCTTGAAGCTGGCTCTTCTGGTCTCCCTTGCACTCGCATGATTCTTCCTCTCTTGTAAATCATAATGTCTCATGCTTCTATCTTGATTATTGACTCATACGACTCCTTCACTTACAAGTGCGCCTTAGACTTTTTACCCTCATCGTGCCCACTCTAACTTACGGGTAGTCTTGCAGCCTTATGTCGAAAAGCCATACCCAATTGCCATGTCTATATCGTGAAAAACGACGCCATCTCATACGACGATCTTATTCACGTTTTTCCGCATCTTTCTGCCATCATCGTCGGACCAGGACCCGGTTCTCCAGCCAATCCTTCTGACGTCGGAATATTGAACCACCTATGGGGATTGACCAGCGACATCATGATACCCATATTCGGAGTCTGTCTTGGTCTTCAAAGTCTTTCTTTGGCCTACGGTGCGCGCTTGAAACGATTGAACGTCGTCAAGCATGGCCAGATTTCCCATATCCACCACGGCGGCAGTGAACTTTTCAAAGGCGTGGGAGACGCACTCGCCGTTCGCTATCACTCCCTGCACGTCGTACTAAAGGAGGGTGGTGAGGTAGAACAGTTGGCATGGGCAGACGATGGGACAGAAAACGGCGAGGTCGTTATGGCTGTGAAGCATACCTCCAAGCCCTTCTGGGCTGTTCAATACCATCCGGAGTCGGTCCGTACCACAGGAGGAGGATTAGAAGTCCTGCAGAATTTCTGGAGATTAGCGAAGACCTGGAATCGTGCTCATGGACGTGACCTCCATCCCTGGGACCTTTCCTTCACTCGCATCGTCGGACCTACTTGGCCTTACCTCCGTCCTCACTCCCCTCCCAGCACTCCTTCAGGATCTTCCTCCCCGACCGTGATCACCACAGTCTTAGAATTACCCACACTTTCACTTCACCGCGCATGCGATCTTCTTGGAGCGACCGACGAGTCATCGCCATTTGTTTTACTAGAATCCGCTGCCGAACCGGGTCGGTTCTCCATCATCGGCGCAGTGTCCACCGATTCTCTACGCATAACCTACAGTGTAGGCCACAAACACGTCCGCGTTTTCACAGGTGGTGAATGGCATCGAGAAAGCCTGGGGCACCATGACTCCTGGTCCTGGATTGCGTCGTTCATGCGATGTCGAAAAGCTCGTGGAGGTGCCCCAGAGATACCTTTCTGGGGTGGTCTCGTTGGATATCTCAGTTATGAGCTCGGTGTCGACACGCTTTCCATCCCAACAGCTCGCAGGCGGCGACACCGTCCTGATCTGAACCTTGTCTTTGTGGATCGAAGTATCGTACTCGACAAGTCCACCGGAAAGCTCTATATACAGTCCATAAAGCCAAACGATCAAGCGTGGTGTACAAACATGGCTTCTAGGTTGTCCGATGCAGCCCTCAAACAGCCCTATCCGCCAACACGAATCCCACCAATCTTCAAGAAAAAGCCTATCATAAATCTTCCTGACGAGGCTCTGTACAAATCCCGGATCACGCAGGCGAAGGAACACCTCTTCGTCGGAAACTCCTACGAACTCTGTCTCACGGCACCGACCACTATCAGCACATCCGCACGGTCACTGTCTTCTCCATCATCCTCATGGGACTTCTACAAACTCCTGCAGTCCCAAAACCCAGCGCCACATTCTGGCTACCTTCGTCTTCACCCCAGCACACTCGTCTCATCTTCTCCAGAACGATTCCTTTCCTTCTCTAGGCCTCCTTTTACTAAATGTCAGCTACGGCCGATCAAGGGCACCGTTCGCAAAGGTCCAGGTATCACCCGCGCGGTGGCGGAGAAAGCTTTGACCGGCAGTCCTAAAGAGGTCGCGGAGAACTTGATGATTGTAGACCTCATTCGCCACGACCTTCACGGTGTAGTTGGCGATGATGTCACGGTCAAGCAGTTCTGTGCCATTGAGGAATATGAGACTGTGTGGCAGATGGTCAGTGTCATCGAAGGACAGTCCACGCAGGACGCGTCTGGTGCAACCGACCTCGACAGTGAGGGTGAGCTAGGCTGGGAAGTTCTCAGACGGTCTCTTCCACCAGGTAGGTTCCTGTTTTCCCTGTCTTCGCAATAATCGCCTGATTTTATTGTATTCTTCCAGGAAGCATGACCGGTGCCCCGAAGAAGCGCAGCGTTGAGATCCTACAAACCCTGGAAGACGGCCCGCGCAGCATCTACTCTGGCGTGTTCGGGTACTGGTGCGTCGGTGGCGGAGGTGACTGGTCCGTCGTCATACGCAGTTGCTTCAAGCACGACGATCGGTTCGGTACCTCCGATGACGATGACGAAGATGACGGACCTAACACGCCTACTACGGCCGCTGCTCCCAGTGATGCGCAGGAAGGGCTCGAGGAATGGACGATTGGCGCGGGCGGAGCAATCACTGCGCTTTCTGAACCGGATGCGGAGTGGGAGGAGATGGTGGTCAAGCTGCAGTCTGTTTTGCGGACGTTCGAGAGTGCGGCGTCTTAGGTGCGGTCGTGCCGGAGACTTTCATCCGTTGCACCACGAACGACGAGTCAGTCGTAACGCTGACCCGCACCCCACAGCCTCAAGTTTTTTTTTCTTGGGCGTGGTGAGGCCCTAATACTCGTTTTTATTATCTTTATTGCATATAGTTACTTTTTGCATTCAACGTGCAACCTTCCCCACATTCAACTGGCATTTGCATACGTACATAGATCATACTCATCGCATTCAACCTGCATATTCTTATAATTGCATTCAACCTGCACTTGACACCTTGATTTACACCCCTTCCTGTAGCATTACATGTAGAATCCCTGAATACCGTACAAATTGCACAAAACCCTGAATGGATATCGTTGACCGCGTCCTGACCTTCAGGCATGTAGCATCCCGCGAGTCGCGTGGGTCTAAGCCATGAGAGCAATGTGCCTCAATTCACTGAAGCCAGGAAGATCAGTGAGCGGTACAAATTTAGTCAAAGCGAAGGCGAGATACATACTTCTGGACCTGCTGCCCTACCTTCATGGGCTCGTACCGCGTCTCCTTCACGCGATCTATCTTTCCAAGATTGACCTCCTGGAGCCTGATCTCTTGGGCGCGTTTCTCCAGCGATGAGATGGGTGCGAGGTCGTAATCAGAAGATAGATGCCAGAAGAAGGTCGAAGAGATTCGGATGAGCGGGCGGTCGGTGAATTCTTTCTTTCGTCTCTCGATGGTCTATACTCGCGGAACGGTAATTGAGCACCACTCGTCACAAGCCGAACAGATAACGAAGAGAGCGGACATCAATTACCTGGATGGTCGCATCGTTCACGACGACCTCGTGGTACCCAGCCTTGATTAAACCTCCGGACAGATGTTCCAACTGTTTCCCAGCTTGTACGAGAAGGTACGGACCGGTTGGAGGAAGCTTCACTGGGATCCTTTTACCTGAGTTACGAGCCCAGATATGAAGGCCAGGATAGCGAGAGCGGCCATGAATGGTCAGGAAGTTGAGGTCAGTGTGGAAACCGGCCAAAATGGTGTCTTTCTTTCCGTAGAGGTTGAGATCAGATGCGGTCGGAGCGAGAATATGTGGACTGATATGACTGTTTAGAGAGCTGTACAGATTGAATAGTATAAATGGACAGACCCGTATCGACCAGCATCCGTAAAGGCGTCTTTGGACAGCCCGAGTCCGACAGCTGACATTTGGGCCAAAGCTTGAACACTGCGGTAGAAAGGATTCGCTAATCAGTGACTCGACGGATATCGAAGCAGAGAGAAAGTTTGATACGTACGCATCCTTCATGGAAGTCCCCCACTTCGCCATAGTCGGCGTCCATCTCTCTCGTATCGCACTTGCCTGTGGCACGATATTCGGTGCGTTTAACCCCGGGAACTTCGTCTCATACGGCGGTCTCTCGCTCATCTTCCAAAAGAATCGACATTTCGGATCAGGATTGTGCGCCGTTATATCGAGCGGCCTCTCCGCTGGGTCCAAACGCGCAATAACATCCAGACAAGGCTCGTCGACGGCGCATTTCGGTTTCTCTGTATTCTCGAGGGTGACACCGATCTGATACGAAAGCTCCGGACGCTCGTCGCGCTTGAGATCTGCTTGGGGCTGGGCGAAGTAGTCCTCGAGCACATCGAGGAAGGTAGTGTTGTCGTCCTCGGAAACGCGTTCGTCGCGTACAAGCAGGGCACCATACTTGATCAGTGCATCGGCAGCCTAGATGATCAAGACCGTATACAGACGGGGGAATAGTGTGGTTAGGCGGCAAATGTGGGGAGCAATCAGAGACGGCGAGTTTGCAAACGTGCTGTGGCGCGCAGTATTTTTGTGGCATATTGCCTACCTTTTTGCACTCCTGGACTACCTCTTCCGATTCCAAGGAACCGGATAGAAAGAGATTCACGTCGACAATAGGCAGAGTAGCGAAGTCAGAGTCATTGGCCATCTTCGAGTTTGCTACAGTAGTCTCAGTTGAAGGTAAAACAGCGACGCGACTTCACAGGGTGCCACCGCCAGGAGTATATTATGGTGCAAACGGCTTAGTCATCACCACTTTTGTACAGCGGCCAATTTCGTCGGCGAAAGTCGAAATCCCCATTTATTGAAAGAAAATTCCTGGCACCCCCCTTGGTTTTCGGAAAATAATAAACAAATGAATTAAATATTATTATTTGGCGGGGTGGCCAAATCCAAAAGTTCATCTTTGCCAGTTTTGAGAATTTGGATAATCCCTCTAGAGGAACTCTTCCTTACATCAAAAGGAGTGTTTCTGGAAGAGGGATAGTGAAAATTCTCAAATCTCGGCCCGCGGCACCGTCCTCAACGTTGTGTACAGAAGTGGCGGCGTCTAAGCCGTTTGCACCATAGTCACAGTTCCCAAGAATCGGAAACTTAAAGGACGGGGTTATCGATGGGGACAGCCGGCTAGGCACAAGATGCACGTTCAAGAAAGCAAGAAAGAGGCTGGATGATGGCTGAATGAAGTTCGCGCTCGAGCCTTCTCATGACGACTATCTGAGGCTGTTCCGGTCCCCGGACTCACAGCCGGGGCAGAAAATATACACCCATCACATGCTACCATCGATTGTCCTTTTCGATACAACACATACAACATGCTACGAGATCCGCTACTTGTACAACGTACGACAATATACTGCTTTCTTTTCTTTTTCTTCCCCCTCCATGCTTAGTGACGAAATAAAGACATGTGTGGCTCCGCGAAGAACCAATGCAATGGAGAATGAGAGCTCTCTAGACGGTTCCGCTGTCGGCGATGGTGATCGTCGCAGAAGTCGTGCCGGACTGGGAGCCGTAGCTCTCAACCTTCTTGACGATGTCATAGCCCTCAACAACCTCGCCTGCAGAAGTAGAACGGCGGAGTTAGCGCCCGAAGTGGAGCAAATCACGAGTGGCGACTTACCGAAGACGACGTGAGCGCCATCGAGCCAAGAAGTGACGATGGTGGTGATAAAGAACTGCGAGCCGTTGGTGTTCTTTCCAGCGTTGGCCATGGAAAGGAGACCGGGCTTGGTGTGCTTCAACTGGAAGTTCTCGTCTAGACATCAAATGGGGTCCTTCCCATCAGTGGCTGAGATGGCGACGAGTGTGCGCAAGAACTGACCAGCGAACTTCTCGCCATAAATGGACTTTCCACCAGTGCCGTTGCCCTTGGTGAAGTCACCACCCTGGAGCATGAACTTGGGGATGACGCGGTGGAACGAAGAGCCCTTGTAGCCGAAGCCGTGCTCGCCTGTGCAGAGCTCACGGAAGTTCTTAGCGGTCTTGGGAACAACATCGTCGTAGAGCTTGAAGACGACGCGCCCTGCGGGCTGGTTGTTGATGGAGATGTCGAACTAGAATGCACGAAAATTGTATATCGATCAGTACATCTCGTCCCGCCCAGTTGGGAGCCCGTGGAGCACGATGCAAAAATAGTGTCACAGCGAGGACCAAAAGGGACAAAGGCGAAAGTGACAGCACTCACGAAGACGTTAGACATTATGTTTTCAGGTTGGGGGGATATATACGATGGGAAGAGTTGGATGGTGGAGGGGACAGGGGAAATTGGACTACGATCAACTTTATAGGATTACCGCCGTGGGAATCAGCTGACCAATCTTGATCTTATCGCGGTCAGTGCCGAGGCCCGAAACGCGTGAAGCGCGCGAGTGGCGGTCCGCACCCTTGCCACTCATTCTGACTCTCGACCGCGACTCGCACTTACCAAGCTACGACCTTTCTATACTCTCTCGACCGTACCATCAGCCACAATGATCAAGGTATGCCTGTATCATATCGAAGAGTTAATTTTGCTCAGCTTCCTGGCAGATCTGGAGTATGAAGAAGAATGAAGAGGCGGCTGCGAAGAAGAAGCCAAAGACCAGTGCGGCGCAGATTCGCGTCCAGAAGGGTGTGTCCTATTTTGTACGCGTCGAATTGCATGTAGATGTTAATGTTCTCTCTGTAGATCTTACTGAGCTTGATCTACCGTCAACTATGACCACACACTTCCCAGATCCTGCTGATCTCCTCAACTTCACTCTCACCATCACACCTGACGAGGGTACGGTAATATTTCTTTCCACCTATGCGACGGTTTCACTTTACCTTTACCGTTCAGGAATGTACAAGGGTGGTGCCTTTGTGTTCTCCTTTGTGATCAACCCCAACTACCCACACGACCCACCGAAGGTCAAGTGTACACAAACTGTACGTCCCATCGCCACATCTGTTCTGCTCTCTTTGTCATTGTGTTTTCGTCACAGATTTACCATCCAAACGTCGACCTCGAGGGAAACGTTTGTCTGAACATTCTGCGAGAGGACTGGAAGCCAGTGCTGAACTTGAACTCGGTGATGGTGGGGCTGCAGTACCTATTCTTAGAGCCAAACGCAGACGACCCATTGAATAAAGGTGCGTTCGGGTACTATCTACTGATCCATATCACTTGGGTAAGACTAACTTGCTCTACAGAGGCAGCCGAGGAATTGAGGCGAAACCGAGAGCAATTTGTATACAACGTACAAAACTCCATGCGAGGCGGCAACATCAAGGGTGTCCAATACGCCAAGGTACTCGCGAAATGATAGTCGCCACCCATCTGTACCCTGGACCCACCCACCTACACGTTTGTACCTTGCCACACTCCATTATATCCACACTGTCCCATCGCTGTATCTCTCCTGCACATATCCTTCCTCTTAGGAACCACACATATTGTCACTTTGCTTTCGTATCTGCGCTTATGTATCTTCCTGTCCTTCCACCTCATACGACGTGCGCATAGAGTATTTGGGAGTAGCTAGCTATGTAGACCCCATATATCCGTAATAGCAAAGCGTGCGTAGAAGCACACGGAATACGTTTACCACAATTGTATGAGTTGATACACACGCGGGTTTGTTGTAGTTTGTGCCGATAAACGAGGCAGGCTAATACCTGATACATGTCGTACGTGATAGCCATGTTTGGTCCATGTCTAACTGCCTCTGTATGTCGTATACGAGTACGGGCTGAGAAGCAAAGGGATATGATAATGCTCGTCCGGGTTCACGACCTCGAATGGAATCTACCACCTACGCCTCAGCACAAGTATGACGATAGACATATCACCGCCACTCACCTCCACCCAAGGGTAGAAACATTTTCGCCCACCGCTTCGATCGAAATATTCCTTCGTCTTGAACACGACCTTATAAAGCCGTCCCGCCACGAGTTCGAATTTCTTCGCGTCACCTTCAGCACCGGCAGCTGGGGTACAGAGGTCTGAACATCTCCCGTTCGAGTCGGTCACACTATCACAAGGTCGGAGAAACAAAGAATATAAATTAGATGGTCTGATATAATTCATGCTGGTGCGCACCCTTTTGCGACAGGTTCCCAGACAACTGGTGCCCCGTCAAATGCTTCAGGATGACATTGTTGCAGATGCACTTGCACACCGGCCGCAGGCTTTCCGAGGGAAGAGTCGAGGACTAGGAGAGAATAACATCATGATCGCAAAGAGAATAAATACAGAGGATGGGGGTACTGACCGTGGCAAGTTATGGGAGACTTAGACATGATGGTTAGAGGGTAAGATGTAACCTCAGTAATCCTGCCGCAATGGCAGCCTGCTTCTGCCTTTCAGAGACAAATCACGTTGGGTAATTGTCAGGTTCGCGGATTCTAGGCTGTTGCCACTCTCTTCGTCATACTGCTTGCATGTAACATTATAGAGATGATGTCAGGGTCAAACAGTGGCAGTGAATGCGAACAAACATAATGATAGTTCGTGAAGTTGCAAGTAGAGCTCAAAGGCATCATTATGTGGCGAACCTGAGTTGTCCGGCGCTTACCGGACGCATTTCCTTTCCGCCACATCGTTCAGTTTCTTCCAAGTTAACGTTTCTTCTATCCGCTCTCCCCTGTCTATAGTGACATAGAAGGTACCTCCCATAATCACCTTGTCATAAAGTTGTACTCTATGGAGCGTAAGCTCTAGGGCGACGAACGCTGCTCGCAGCAACGATGATGCTGATTTCAATCGCAGTGAACGACCGACAGCGCTCCGAGTCATTGCCCTCGATGAACACCGCCGTTCTGCCATCTTCTCAGATCTCATTCGTACCGAAGTACACCACAGTAAGCCTAAAATTCGTTAAAAAAGATTGTCGTAGGGCTCATTGTTCCTTGTGGTCGACAGCCCGAAATCAAGATGGAGCCAAATCTGACTCGAGCGACAGACTGCTCACCCTTGCCATTCGAGCTGCTCGCGCAAATCTTCATATACGTGACTCATACACTTCCTCCAGGCGATTTACGCTGGTCGTTCGTAATGCTGGTCTGCCGAAAGTGGTACAATGTCGTGATGAATAGTCCAAAGCTGTGGACTACCATATCATGCCACCATATCGAGGCTCGGTGGATCGACCGACTTCTGAGCTTCTCTCAGGACCTACCCATCTCCATCAAAGCGCTCAGGAATAACAACCCCTTCGCTAGAACGTATACCTCTCTTTCTGTTTTACATTCTCTTTCGACGCATCTGGCAGCAACGACCTCCAGGGATATAGCACGTGTACATGAAATCAACATACGAGACGGTGTTCGCCAGGGTCATTGGCGATTGGAAGAGTCCCTGGAAAGCTTCATCAAAGAACTACCCATGCTGCATACCTTCTATCTCTCTGCTCGTCATTACGAAGAGGAATTAAATCCGCTCCTCTTTGGTGGTATTGCTCCCAAGCTTCGTAGATTCACGTTGAGGACGGAGCTTGGGGCCCAGCCTACGTTCCCACTCCTCCGCCATCTCAACTGGCTCCATCTAGAATTCACATCCAATCCGCGCTCGTGGTCAGTAGAAGAAACCCTCATGGTTCTCGCAGCATCGCCCTCTCTGACGAGCCTCGCGCTAGTCGGAGTGGTGAACGATACACCACATGATTCTATTGCGTATCCGGAGGATACTGTTGTACTGCCCTTACGACTCTTTGTATTTGACCTACCCAAGATAGCCATGCGACGTCTTACGGAGAGACTCGCCTCTTCACGCCACATCATATTAGATGGCACGATGTCCACCAGTCGGACACCCGACTTTGTGTATGGTCAATTCAACTGCGTGGACAGGGACGATCCCCTCACAAGCCTCTTCATCAGTCTCTCCATGGAGGGCTCCCATATCATCGGCTACCCAGCGAGCGTCAACCCTCTGCTAGACCTTCGTTATACACGGGCCTTCCCCGATGGGGATGTCGACGTACGCAACTTCATTGGCGTCCGAGGATCCAGACTGTCTGTGACAGACAATGTGCCTCGTTCCTTTGCCTTCGACATTGAAATAGCAGCTTCTCTCCAAGACGTACCCGACGAAGCCGATTTTCTAGCACATATGGCCGACGTCTCTACGCATACTCAGGCGGACACCGTTCGCTGGCTTTCCATCAATGTCAAAAAATCAGTATCGCAGATCATGCACGAGGAAACTTGGAGGCGGCTCTTCTTGACCATGCCGGAGGTCGACCGCCTCAGCATTCGTATCGAAGACCTGGCAATGGAAACCATGCTGGCTGCTCTGCGGTCAAGGCCACCGAGCATGACCGACAGCGCGGCTGTCATACTTCCGAAGCTACGAACGTTAGAACTCAGCCTCGAATTTAATGGCACATTCAATGCTGTCCCCTCGACGACAAATGTGTTGGATCAGCAAAAAGAGGAAGCTCTCCAGTTCTTTGAGAGTGATAGTTTCCGACAGAATCTCTCCGATATGCTCATTTCTCGTCGTGAACGCTCTGCACCGATCACATCTGTACGTCTGGCAAGCCGATATCTAGACACGCTTGCACTTGCCTAGGAGCGAACAAATCGTGAACTATGTATCCATCGTGCGTCTATTCAACCATATTTTAACTCGTAGACGATGGATATGTAATGCTGACTTTGTCTTGTCGCAGGTCGATGGAATTGGGACCGGTCATGCAATTGGTTGTCGAAGATCTGAGCTTCAATGTATTCTAGGGGAAGGGGCCGCTACCTCTTTGACATATGTACAGTGTTTTGAGAAAGAAGCATCCGGAGGACTGGCTGTCGTGCATTCGAATAATACTCGTAGTCTCGTGTAGGTCATTTCTCCTTAGTCAGGGATAGTAAGAACTTGTTAAATATGAGCAGGTTGAGGTGGTGGTCGAGACGCTGTAGTACTATATGCATCTATGTTAGCTTCTCACTCGAGGAGGGACTACTCTGCGATATGGAATAACCTATGGATCTCGCAAGTATCTCACCAATAAAAAGGGTGTGAGGGTGTGGCGCCTTCGTCGGTGGCGCTGTGTGGTTGGACGGCGGTTGCCGAACACTCCGTAAAATGCTTGAGAATGAGGGAAGTGAGAAAGTGTTCGCTCATGGCTGCTGCATCCTCCTCAACGTCTGGAGCTCCTCCTCTCGGAAAATATCTCGCGTCTACTGGTATAGTCTACCTCAACTCTTATGAAGCTTTCTTCTGACTGGAAAATCTAGACAAGAAGACGCGGGACAAGGCTATTAAGAGTCTCTCTTCGTTCATCTCTGACCCTGCCGCCACAATTTCCAAAAATGACATGACAAAACTATGGAAGGGTGTATTCTACTGTGCGTTGGTCCAGTTCTTGAGCACTGCATAGTGCTTGTATTTACAAGTTTTCCAGGCTTTTGGATGTCGGATAAGCCACTGGTGCAGCAAGCTCTAGCTTCAGAACTCGCAGAGATCCTCCTCTCCGTCAAATCGACATCCTCGTCGCTCGCATTCCTCCGTGGTTTCTGGGAGATGACCGTCAGGGAATGGTCAGGAATTGACAGATTGAGGTGTGCCCTGACCTTATTTTTCCGTACATTTGGCTCTTTGCTGACCGGGATGGGTGTCCAGAATTGACAAATACTACATGCTCATCCGACGTTTCGTAAATGCCTCTTTCCGACTCTTGATGCGTGACGGATGGAGTTCTGCATCATGTCAAGAGTACAATGACATCCTCACCTGCACTGGTGGCCCGCTATGGTACGTTCCAATCTCCTCCATCTCGTATATATACTCGTCTAACATCATCAAAGTCCGAATGACAGCCGCGTCCCCGCAAGTCTCTCCTACCATATCTCCGACATCTACCTTGAAGAACTCGATAAAGTCCTCGCCCCCCTTCCCCGCTCAAAACCAACAAACTCCTCTTCGGACGAAGAAGAAGCAGAAGGAGAACCGAATTCTGACCTCCTCCCCGTGCCACTCGCCACCCTGTTCTCTCCCCTATTCACCCTCGCAGCCCGCACGATCTCCAACCACACCTACCAACGCATCCAATCCTCCGTCTTCGACCCCCTCTTCAAATCCCTCTCGCCACCGCACTCCGACGCCCCACCATCCCGAAAACGACTCCGGCTCACCATATCCGATTCCGACTACGCCAATGTGGCGACACATTCTTGTTTGGTGAACCCGAAGGAGGAGGGGACGTTGGAAAGGACGGTGTTGAGGAAGGGGGTGTTGAAGGCGTTCTTTGCGGTCGCGAGTGATCAGGAGACGAGGGATTCGAATAGGCGGAAGATGTATGCTCTTTGGAGGAAGAATGAGGAGGAGGATGAGGGGGTCAGTGGGGATAGTGATGGTGGGGTTGATGCGAGATGAATGATCAGTCGTGTTGTGTGGTCCTGCTTCTTCGTATATCTTTATTGTCGCATTCTGGTTCTTGGGGGCTCAATTGAGTAATACCTTTCTGCTTGTCTGTCGTCTTGGAGGTGCTCAGGCTTATCAATGACGAAGAAACGTGCTCGACGGTGAAGAGAGATCAATAAATATGTACGAAAACAGATCTAAAGTCCGTGGTCATATGCCGCATACGACGACGACGAACGAACGAACGAAGGTAACAATGCCAATAAGTAAAAGCGCTCTTGAAGTACAACAGGCAAATTAACGATAACTGGAACAGTGCGGTACGAGAATTGTCCGTGCGTTGTCGATGTTGAACGATGGGCGGCCGAGTTAGAATTACTCATCACAGATCCGGCAGCTCTCTCTGCAACAGTCTCTTCCACGTACTCTCTTTCCACCAATCATCCATGTTCATGATCCTGTCCCAGAGTGTCTCCTCGTCCACGCCGTATATCTCATACTTGCCGCCGTCTAAGGGTCGGCCTTCTCGTTTTGCGACTTCGATCGCGGCTTTGTTCTCGCCACTGTATATAGTCAACATCCATCGCAGACGGTTGTCGGTTGAGAGGTGAGTATAGGGGGGCGAACGAGGGGAAAGAAGAGCAAGGAAAAACACATACCGTAAAAGCTCCAAGAGCTCTTGTCGATCAGGGAAGAACAGCCTCGGTTCAAGGACAGCGAGAATCGCGAGCGCGGCCCTATACAGAAAAGCGTCGCCCTCCAGGAGGAGCACGTCCCACACACGAGCGCAAGCCTCGAACGGGAGGTGATCCAAAAACAGCGGAACGAGCCACCCCGGAAGATACGCGGATGGTCCTATCTGGTGTTGTTTAAAGTTGAAGTAGACTATATGGCAAGAAGGCACCGGTGAACTTGGACGCTCAGTCGAATGGCGATGAGAAAGACTTGGGGAAATGACATACTTTTGGGCATCCCGTCAGCTAAGAGGGTGTCAAATATTCTGGATAGCGTGTAAGCCTTTGCACGGAGGGGAATTAATCGATGTGCAATACCTGTAGTAGGCTTCAACCTGGGGGGCTCGTTAGCTGAAAGACAAAAGATAGGGTGGAGGTCACTCGCTTACTGACATCATCTTTCGTCGCCATTCCCCCGTAGAACGCGCGCATGCAATGTCGCTCGAGCACATTTCGCATCAAGATGAACCCCTGTGGCGCAGGCATGTTGAGAAGCACCATTGCGGCTATCCTCGCCACACCCTTCACATAACCCAGACCTTCGTCCGAACGAGAGACGACCCACGCAAAAAGCATGTCTTTGAGGTCTTCATACATAGGCCCCGTTTCTGGCAGAAATATGTGAAGAGATGGAAGCGTGCTGGCAACATCCTCTTCCACGAGTGCGATAGTAGTTGTTGGGAACGTTCCTGCGGCAAGTGCACGCTTCGCGCGAGCGAGACATAGTCGGTAAGTATCTGCAACAAGTATGACAGTGAAGTCAGCGCGGTACAATGAGATAGTACATGGGATGACTATTCTACCTTTGCTTAATGCGAGAGGATTTCCGACAGCCCGCTCCCATAACGTACTGCGCAACTTTGTGGGTATCCCGTTCCACCAAAGTTTCCTCAGAGCAGGATTCCGGTTGACTACTCGCCAGTCGGGTACGATCTCTCTTTCCCATAAGTGTAGCGACTCCTCAACCTTGCGTTCTCGAGCTAATCGCCGGGCCTGCAAAGACTTTCGTCTCTGTTCCTCTATGTTCGGTGAGCGAGTAGTATTTAGCACTCGTGAGTCGATTCATGGACGTACCAGCGGCATGACTACGCTTCATCATATGCTCCCAATCTGCTAGGTGCCTCTTATCCTCTTCTCTATTCTTAGGGGGTAAAAACGTTGGCCTTGTCTTACTGATGACCTTCTCCAACGCACTTGGGCCTAGCGAACGCGTAGTTCGATGACTCGAAGATGGCCGAGGCGGTGTTGAGGGACTAGGAGGAGGCATGGGGAGAGATGGTGTCGAGACAGCCTTTGGCGAGGGTCCGTCTTTACCTGGTGTACCTCCGTTCGGGATGACAGATAAGTGAGAGGCGTCGGAAGGGGGAGGTGATGAAGTAGAAGGATCTTCTGCGACGACCGGTAGTACTGTTGCAGGCTGTGGTTCCGAAGCGTCGATGTGGACGATGGGATACTCATGGACCGGTGATGTAATTTCGTCCTCCTCCTCCATCTCGGGCGTCGGGCTCTTCTCTGGAGAAGACGTACGTTGTGGCGACTGCTCTTCTATTACATCTGGGGGTACATCCTGAGGCGGAGTAGGTGACCGAGGACTATTCTGTCCTGACAGAGATATTTGGTCGAACATAGTAGACAGCTGTCGAGAAGGCGGTTCTGGTGGCGAATGACGAGTAGAGTTTGAATCAGGTGGTGAAGGAACAGTATAATAGGAAGTCGACTGAGATTCCGACGGAGCATGGGTAGGACTTGGTACCGCATTGATGCCAATCGTAGACACGGATGCGTCGGTGGCGGGAGGAGTATGTGCGGACGGAGTGCCCGGGTCGTGCACCTGTAGGTCCTCTTCCTCCCGCTCATCGTAGGACGGAGCGAGGTTAAGGACAAGGTCCGCTCGTATGGCCGCCGAGGAGAACTCGAAGCCGACTGGGTCGACGTCCTCGCCGTCCGAGAAGGCATCGTCGAGATAGAATGTGCTCGCAGGTGCTTTGGCGACACGCTGTGCGACGACGGCACCATGTTCCCCCTCCCAGTCGTCGTCGGCGGACATCGCGTTGTGTGTGGTCGAGGAGAGTGAGAATCGAGCTAAAAGTATACCTCGAAAGCCGTCAGCGCCTTCACCACCGTCAATCCACGTGATGCGCCGTCGCCGTCGCGTCGATAGTCGCGTTCAAGTCGCGTCTTCGACACCACCACCAACGACGCGGACCACAACTCGAGACAGTTCGGGAGGCGTCTGAGCTTATGCTAGTTTATACCATAAAGGTGCGCCGAGTAGGGACTATGCGGTGATTGCGGAAAGAACCTGAACATGCTCTAGCTTTGCCTTAGTTTGCCCTGTGATACCCCCCACGCCACAAAGCTCGGCCACACAAACTGCAAATTGCAGGGAATAAGTAGTCGACTACGAACCATTGCTCCTCCACTTCATCATGATTGCAGAGATCCTTCTTGTTCTCGCTGGTCACTCCTCTTCGTTGTTCCCTAAGGACCACAATATCCATCCCGCCTTCGAGCCCCTGTTACATCCCGGAGAACGTCAATGCATCGAATCCCTCGGGCGAATAGCCTTCAGATACCAAAAGATCAAGCAAATCACACAATCACTATCCCGCTCACACTCACGCTATATCTGTGCACTGTGCTCCACGCTCAATCAGATCCTCAAGGATGACTATGAGGCCCAGGTCGTCGCCACAGAGGCCAAAGTCTTGAAACGAGATTCCACCCTCGTCGCCGGCGGCTCATTTGTGCCAGTATCTTCCATCCGGGCAGCTTTCGCAGAGTGGGACGCACCTTTCATTGCCTTGGAGTCTCTTCTCACTCAGCTCCAATCGCAGACGGAGTGGAAGCCTGGTCCGTTGATAGACCTGTTACTTCTGCGTTCATCTACAGGCACGCATCGAATAGCTTCCATAATGAAACGACTTTCCACGGCTGTTCAACGTGTCTGGAGGACACAGCTTATTGCATTCCTCGTCCATGGCACTGTATCTCCCACAGAGCCTATTGCTTCCAAGGATTTCACCCTGCTAGAAGGATCAATACCTTCATGCGTCTCCGTGCAGTCGTCGAACTCGATCACATACGTCGGACGTGCCCTCGGAACTGTTAAGGCTGCAAATTGGCAGGAGCAGCCACCGCGGAGTCTGGCAGTCGAGCACACTAAGCTTCTCGAAGGCGTCCTGGTCGAGGATCAGCACGCATTCGACCAAGTTATAGCGCAGATCAGAACCGACATGAGCGAGTGGCTCTGGCTAAATGTGCTCACGCAGAAGGACGTCGAGGACGCCGTCCATTCATTGTGCGTTTTCTTCGTCCCTATCCCATGTTCAATTGTCGCAACGAAGAGACTGATATACCGAACAGAGCGAATTATTTCCTCATCCGCAATGGAGAGTTCAGCCTATCGTTGATCACCGAGATTGAAAGACTTAAGCTCTCTCGGCTGACCGCACGGTCAGGTCCATCCACCATGATTCGGGAACAAGACTTGCATCTCGCTCTACTTCGAGCATCTCTCGGCACAACCGCACAATACGACCCCTCTCTATCACATCTTCGCTTCCATCTCCCCTCTGGCCCACTTCGACCTCTTCTCCCATCCCTCGGCAGATCCAGAAACATGGCAGCTTCGATCGGTAGCACCGACGGAGAAGAAACCACTTTCGACGATCTCCTACTAGGAACACCGCTCCACCTTCTCTATACAGTCGAATGGCCGCTCGACCTCTTCCTCCAACCGGCCGACCTCCAAATATACGGCGCTCTGTTCTCCTATCTTTCCTCTCTACGCAAAACTCACGCACAGATACACAAATGCTGGACTTCTCTCTCGAATGCGCAACGAGCACGACGGCGGTGGACAGGACTAGGCGAAGGTGGGACGGATGAGGATTTAGAGGATCGGAGAGGGTTACTCAGGTGTGGATGGGGTGTGGTGAGGGTGATGAGCTGGTTTCTGGACAACTTACTGTCCTATGTCATGACCGACGTCGTAGACTTCGAATTTCGACGGCTCAACCGGCTTTTGGGACAGTCCAAAACGGACAGACAGACACCACGAGAACGCCAGCGATCCGCTACGATTACGGAACGAGACCAGGGCAGAGGTGCGGGTGTCCCACCGGTTGCATCGCAGACGTCCGTTCAGGATGCAGCTGCTGCAAGTTCGACGCCAGTGCTGGATTTCACGACTCTGCGGTTGTTGCATACGAGCTACCTGGAGCGCGTTCTGACGGGCAGCTTGCTCTCGAATCCGACACTTACGGCCATCATACGGCCTATATTCGAATTATGTGAGCAGTTCGTGGCGCAGGTTGAACGGTGGGGAGGTGATGTTCTGCCTGCGTTGCTGTTTGAGGGAAGCTTGTCGGAGGGTGGAAATAGAGTAGGCGAGATGGTGAAAGAACGGTGGGGTGTTGTGGCTGAGATCAACGAGGTATGTAGATTCCCCTCTCACCATACATATACTAACACGAGATTGCGATTGTGCATCACAGACCCTTCAGACTTTGCTGGAAACCTTCTACGAGCAACTTTCGCTCTCGACGTCTCAACAGACATTTGCCGGACGTGGAGATGCGTCCAGGTCTGTGCTCAGCACCACTATCAACGCGTCACTCTTCGCACAGCAGACAACCACACGGCTGAAGGATAAACGATTGGAGGGTGAGGGTGAGGTGCGGCGGCATGTCGAACGTTTGCTACTTCGTCTGGATTTCAACGGAGAGTTTTCGAAGCGGAAGGTGGAGGCGTCTATGGGAACTAGAGAGGATATTTTACGGCAGGGTGGCTTGGCGTAGCTTGTCTTTTTGTACGACTGTGTATGTTGTTTGTATCATCGTCCGCGAACGTGCTGTTTGCTGTCGTGAAATTGCGCCGAAAGAAGCGTAAAATAATAGGGCGTCGAGTGATCATTATCAGATCTGCTTGCGGAATTATCTAGGCGAGGCGTGATGATAATCGCGGCGTTCTGATCTCGCGATGTTCTGAGCCTGACTTTGGTCGATGTCAACGGCAGCTGCCCGTCGCCTTGCACTCCACGCCCGTCTCTTCTCTACTGCAACCACCATGGCCTCCCGTCAGTCCTCCACCCCCACCGCCCGCAATTTCGCCCGCTAATTTCACCTTTCTTTCCCAGCAGAATACAGCACTCGCGTCGTTGGTGCCCCCAACACCCTCGGTGCGTACACAATCCCCTTCGCCAATTTTAGCCCTTTGCCCTCGTACACAGTGCTCACTTCCATTCACTATTTCTTTATGATGCTTGCTCTGATCAGACCACCGCGTCTTCATCGAGCAGGGTGGCAATGTCGTCTCCCCCTTCCACGACATCCCCCTCTTCGCCGACCAGAACAACGGCATCCTCAACATGATCGTCGAGGTCCCCCGCTGGACGAACGCGAAGATGGAGATCTCGAAGGAGGAGACGATGAACCCCATCAAGCAGGACATCAAGAAGGGTCGCTTGCGGTTCGTCCGCAACTGTTTCCCCCACCACGGGTACATCTGGAACTACGGCGCTTTCCCCCAGGTGCGTTGCGTCTCACTCACTCCGCCTTTTCTTGTCCGCTCTCTCTTGAACACAGATCACGGGGAACAGTGTACTGACGGCTCATGCGTGAATTGTGTAGACCTGGGAGGACCCCGCTCAGATGCACGCTGAGACCAAGGCCAAGGGCGATAACGACCCCTTGGACGTCTGCGAGATCGGCGAGCAGGTCGGCTACGTCGGTCAGATCAAGCAGGTCAAGGTCCTCGGTATCATGGCTCTTCTCGATGAAGGCGAGACCGACTGGAAGGTCCTCGTCGTTGATGTCCAGGATCCTCTCGCCTCGAAGTTGAACGACATCGAGGACGTTGAGAGGCACCTTCCCGGCCTCGTCCGTGCGACGAATGAGTGGTTCAGGTGCGGTATTTTTTACGTCACTTCAAGGCATTATGGTTGGGACGATGTGTGCTAACTGTCATTGCGTGTCTCAGGATCTACAAGATCCCCGATGGCAAGCCCGAGAACCAGTTCGCGTTCTCCGGTGAGGCGAAGAACAAGAAGTACGCCACCGAGATCATCCACGAGTGCCACGAGGCCTGGCGCCGTCTCATCAGCGGCGAGAGCCCCGCCAAGACCCCCTCGTACGACCTCTCCATGTAAGCCACCTATTCGTCCTTTCCGAAATCCCTCCCTATCACTTTCATTAATTCAACTTGCTTTCGTCTCGCAGCCGCACCACCACCAACAAGAACTCCCCCGGCCACATCACCAAGGACGACCCCGCGTACACCAGCCTTCCTCCCGACTCCAGGAAGCCCGCTGCGCCGATCGACCCGTCCAGTGAGTCTTCCCTTTCGTCGTTCGCCTTTCTCCCCCTCAACTGATGAATAAATTATTTTTCTATTTAGTCTCCAAGTGGTTCTACATCTCTTCCGCTCAGGTTTAGAGGGAGTGGTGACGCCATCGCGATGCAGAAGAAAATGCTATAAATGTAACAAAAATCACATGTCCCTTTCGTTGTACAGACCCAAAATTGGCTTTTGGAAGTAGTGTTTTCTTCAAGGGTGACGTCTGAGAGTCGGTCAGACACGTTTGTTAAGTTGTGATCATCGGTTTCGAGAGGTGAACACTCCAAACAAGCTTGAGGATCACATTGGCGTATATCGGACTGGGTTGTTTATTGACGTCTGCTTCTGAGAATGGGCCGCACTCCAATCTGTAGGTATCCAACGTGTAGGACTTGCCCTGCGCATGTAATATTAAAGCTACAATTCATAAGATGAGACCTTCACGGTCCTGACCCCGGCTCACGATCTACGACCTCTTCTCTACTGTCCCATCCACAGGTGATGGTGGGTACCGACAATACCTATCCGAGATAAACGTAACAGTCCACGTCCCTACGAGAGGAAAAAAAACCCCCACGTCAGTTTCCTCTTGTCCAGTTGTGGTAATAGTGTAGACTCACCCTCCATAGCCGAGAAGATAGTATACTCATTCGTCGTGACTCCAGAGACCGTATGTGTCTCTAGGACCTTCCCAGGCCTACCATCTTTCTTCGCTGCCGGTTCCGCCCGTTGATAAGTGAACGTGAATGGCGGCTCGCCGATGAGCGTGAACTTGATCTTCGCTTGGTCGCCTATCCAATTTTACCACACCACACACACGCACACGTGCATTAGCTTCATGGAGTCCAAGTAAAGCAGATAGAAGTGAAAGGAAGGCACCTTCGTGGATATCATCGTAGTAGTATCCTCCGTGTCCGACCTGGGCCGAAGGAAGCTGATGAACGGTGTATCCCAAGTCTGTGACGGCCGCTTTGCACATCTTGTGCTGGTGCGCGATAGACGTGATCTTGAACTCTCCGGGCTGTTGTAACGTGAGCGAGAACGGCGAGACTTTCGCTTCTGACGTGTGCGTCCTGCCGTTCGCGCGATATCTACAGTAGTAAAATCAGGATAAGCCGTCCACGCTTGAAGAAAAAAATTCCAGAAAGAGAACGAGAGACAAACCCGATAGTCCACGGCGGAATCCCCTCCAACTGGAACTGCGCCGCCTCCCCGACACAGAAATGTTCCCTCCTATCGAACGGCACGATCGCCGCCGACTCCGCCACGTCCACCCAGATCGACCGTTCCCTCAACTCCGGCACCGTCTCCTCACAATGCGACGCGTCCGCCACAGACTCAATCGTCACCAGATGCTTGCCCACCGAATCGAACGTGTGGTTCGCGAGGTTCAGTTTCCAGACGTGGTCCGAGACGGTGACTTGTTCAGTCGTGGTCTTGCTCGTCGCGAGGTTCTTGATGGAGAGGTCGAGGGTGAAGGGGGGCGTGCCCTGGAGCACGATCGTCCCGTCGCTCGAGAATTTATCGAGAGGCGTAAATTTGTCGAAGAGGCAGTATGTGAGGCGGTTGGAGTTCTTGAACCGGGCTGAAGGACGCGCGAAGACTTCTTGTTCGAAGAGCGGTCGGTCTGAGCGAGGGATGATGGCCGCTCTGTTCTTTGAGAGCGGGTAGGAGACGTCACCGACTTGTTTTACTTCGTAGTAGATCCGGCCAGGCTCGAGCGTGTTGAGCTGGAAGCGGGTGCGGGATTGGATGCTGTTGAAGGTGGGTTGGTCGAGCACTTTTGTGCCGCCTGTCTCTGTCGCTCGTGCGATGTTGTACATGATCTGGAACGGCGAACGACCTGACAAAGACAACGGACCGTTGAGTTTTTTTTAGGTATATATAACGAGGCAGAGGAAATATACCGGTCAGGTCGAGATCGACATGAGCGCTTTGACCTTCACAGATTGGTGGGAGGATGTACGAGTTGTTGTACGGTTCGTATGTCGCCTTCGTGTCCTTAGCGAGGTGTGCGGACGGTCTTGGTACCCAGTTCACAAGGTACGTGGACTCTTCCAGTGACACCATACCAGGGCATTGAGAATCGCGGATCTGATTCCGAAACAACGAAAGCAAGCATCGATAATGAGAACTGAAGACCATGGAACGAGCAAATGGATAGGTTGACGTACGTCTACGATCTCGTACAAACCCTTTTGCTTGACACGAAGTTGGTCGTTGGGACTGGTGAGGTGTGCGTCGTGATAAGAGTCTGGATTCTCCATGTTGCGGTATTTCAAAGTCCAAGGCTATGATCACAGTCAGTCAGGATATGGTTTGAAGGCGTACAAGCTTAGATGAATGAGAAGACACGTACCCCATCGCCTGTCAATCTCAATGGCAGATTGGCTTGCTCGCCTTCCAGGATGGTGACCTGTCGTTTGTCTTTCTTGCCATAGAACTTTGCCGTAGGCTACCAATGCAAACAAAAGTTAGATCAAACTGGTATCATCGAATCAATACGAGAAAGAAAAAACTGACCTTGATCCTCCTGACGTTCACAGAGATACCAAGCACAGTAAGCGTGCGCTTGCATTTCGACGAATCCTCCACGCTCACTAAAAGTAGAGAACACAACATCAACGATATGCCAAGGACCAAGGTTCATACTGCCACTCACCGAGGTCAATCTCGAAAGTGCCTCCGACCTGGTTGACGGAATCTGGGACAGGAATCTTGAGTGTTTTCCGCTTCGAATCGATCCCCTTGAACGGCGTGATCTCGGAGCCTTTCGGTCCAACGACCTGCACCTCAAGATCCCAAGGCCCCGAACCCTGTTCACGAACACGAACAAAAAAAATGTGGTCCCGTCAGTCATCGCCGTTAGACTTAAATCCACCACCTCTCCACGTCCTCCAACTCACCTCCAACTCGACCTCCACATCCACCGTATTCCCCGAACAACTATTCACCGTCGCCTTTTCCCGTCCCCTCACGCCCGCCTGCACGAAATGCGCCGTCGCAAGCGGATGCACGACCTGATCAATCGTTGGCCCATCCAGCTCCACTTTGTTATAGTTCGCGTCGGTGATGTGCGTGAAGGTGTAGACGTAGCGTCCGCTTCGGGGCGGTTGGAGCGTCATTTCGCCGCGCGAGCCCGAAAAGGTTTCGTGTAGTTCGCGGGGGTGTTCTTTTTCGCGCTGCATGCGGTAGGAGACGCGGAAGGGAGGTGTGCCGTGTAGGACTAGGGAGGCGGCTACGCCTGTGTCTCCGGAACTGTGTTCGTTGATTAGCTCGACGGGCGGGAAGGTCGGAATGCAAAAGGGAAAGAGAAAGAGACGTACCATTCGTGAATACGACGCAAGTCGATCTCAGCACTAGGTTTCGGCAGCTCCACAACCGCACAAGTCTCCGGACTCAACACATCGCCCTCGCAATACTTCCCCCTCACATCCAAAATCGTATACTCCCCCGGCGCATCCGCGACGACCTCGAGCCTCTTCTCCTGCTCCTTCGTCGTGAACGTCTTCTGCCACGGCGACGGCAACTTCTTCGTCTTCTTCTCTTCCTTCGTCAGAAGTGGGGGTTGATATTTCACGGTGATGTCCCATGGGGCGTCGAGAGCGTCGGCTTCGTGCGCGGAGGCGGCGAGGGTGACGTCGGAGCCTATGCGCATTTGTTTGGGTTTGCCGGGTGGGCAGCCGCGGAATGATAGGGTGGGTCGACGGAGGACATGGAGCATGCGACTTGTCTTCGTGCTCGATTCTAGAGCGAGGATGCTCGTGTTTGAAGTCGAAGGCGAAGATGAAGTGGACTTGAGGGTGAGCGCAGACGAAGGTGGTGGTGCGACGGATTCGACGTTCCCGAGCGCGTCTGTCACGGATTCGAGAGCATAGACGTGTGTGCCGAGAGCTTCGGCGGATACAGTCAGAGGGACACGGATCTGTTGAGGTGCGGGCCAGAAAGTGGGCGGCTTTGACGTTTCCGAGTGTTGGGACCGTTCGTCCTGGATGCCTTCCACGAGCGAGTACTCCCGCTTCCCGTTAACTTCTTTGTACCATTTCAGCGTCAGTGGTGGAACGCCATAGATACTAAGATCAAGATGGACGTCCTTGTCCTCCGCTACGATCCCGTTCCCGGTAGGCACGCCACACCGGACGTTATCCCCCTTGTCAATAACGTCCCCACCGACGAACTCCGCACTCGGACAAGGTGTCACAGTGACCCTCGAGCGATATATCCGCGCCTGTGCGCTCGCGTCCCTGACTTCATACATCTCTATCGTTCCCGGCTTACTGACCCTGATATGCGCGAGCGACTGCGTCTTCTGCAACCGCGCGGCGGAGGACTCGTTCTGGTCGTCTTCCTCATCCTCGTCGTCGTACTCATCGTACTCATCATCCTCCGGCTTCGCACCCGATCCAGATCCAGACCCTGAGCCTGATCCTCGGACGAGCTGCATCCCCTTCGTCCTCGCGTCCTCAATAGCCTTCAGATCCCTCGCATGCAACACAAAACTCTCCACCTTCGCCTTCTCCTTCTCCTTCGACCCCTCCGCATACCCAAGCGGCGTGATATTATACCTCAACTGCGTCGGGACGGTGTTATTCAGCAGGACAGGGACGAGGACGTGGCTCGAGGAAGAAGGGAGACAGAAGATTTGGTCGAATGGGTTCAGGCGCGCGGTGCTGATGGGGGACATGCGGACGGTGTGTTGGCCGAGGAGGTGGGAGTCTGTGGGGCCGTGGGGGGAGGGGGAGAGGAGGCCGAAGGTGAGGAGGGAGAGGAGGGTGGAGAGGACGGAGGTGCTGCTGGAGGAGTAGGCGTTGACTGCATCTGCATTCGCGTAGGCAGGCAGGGAGAAAAGTAAACGTTAGGTTGAGGGAGTGGGGATGAGGGTGAGGATGAGGAGAGGGAAGGTACATACTATGTGATGATGCCCCAAAGAAATGGAGCTGGATGCCTCCGAATAATAGACCGTCGAGGAACCAGAGACTGAGGACCTGAATCAAGACTATCGACAACGAATAGTTGATCCTCGGTATTCGTAGTTGCGAAAGACCCAGACAGAGCAGGAGATCCACAAAGAGCCATTTACGACCGAAGTGCTCGGGCGAGTCTGAGAGGAGGTATTGGGCCCAGTCGAATATTTTGATGGCCTTGCAAGTTCAGAAGATGTATGCCACCGTAATAGGCAATAGGGGAGAATGCAAACAAAGGAAAGTTCGAAGGCGAGTTCGACGCGTGAGTTTGTGGTCGTAGTGAGCGTAGTGAGGAAAAGAAAATGGGCGTACTTGTACGAGAGCGACAAAGCTTAGGGCGTATAGCCGTTGTGTAGGAACGTCGAAGTACTTTTCAGGGATGAGGGGCTGAGGGCCTGGTGGCGCCTTGGTGGCCGACATCGAGGAGCGTCAGCTTGGCCTATACACAGCCTAAAGTGGTGGTGTGCGTTGCTATTCGTAAGGACGTAAATAATGGACTGGAGAAACGCGTATTGAAATCCTGGACGAGAAGCAGGGAGATGGAGTGATGGCGAAGAGGAGGTGAACGTCTCTCGAAATTGTCACGAACGACGCGACGCAAAGTGAAGCGCGCCTAGACACGTGACGTTGATTATTGTCATTCGCGCCACACGAAACTCGCCACCTCAGCTTTCAGTAGGCCACGACTACTATTACTAAGGAGGAGAACTGTTCCAAGAAATCACATGTACATACAAACCCCAATAATCCACAAAAGAAGTAAATAGAGATACGTAGACACCCATCCATCCATCCCACACCAGACCAACTCCCTCCACCTCCCGTCCGAATCCTCCCAGGCCCATAAGTACGAGTACAGCAACAAACCCATCTAACTCATATACCAAAACAACAAATAAGCTCCAATCAATCCCAACAACACCTTCACCTGCGGGTCCAGATTCGTGAACGCGTTCGCAGGCGAAGGGCCGTCTGCCTTGGCGGGGGAAGGGGAGGAAGAGGAGGAAGAGCCGAGGGTTTGGCCTTGGCCTGCGAATGCGCTGGAGGTGGATCCGGAGGAATGTTTCGCGAGGGCGCGTTCGATGCCGCTGTGAGTTGAAGCGAGGTAGGAAGGGAGGGCGAGGGGTGGAGTTAGTAAATGGTCTAGGGTAGGAGGAAGAGGGGGAGGAACAGAGCAGGGTTGGGGCGTATACGATACGTACTTTCTATCCGCACCGCGCACTTGATCCACCTTCGTGCTCCCCTTCAAGAAGACGAACGTAGGCCTTGAAAAATTCCAAGTTCCAAGTTCGACATACGCACGCATAAGTGAGTATCACCCCTCGCACCGGAAGGATAAGTGATAGTGAAAGCTCACATGGCCGACACGCTGTACGAGCTCGCGACCTCCTTCGCAGCATCAACGTCACATTTCAGGAAATTGACGTTCGTGTATTTCTTCGAGAGGGATTCGTAGTGCGGGGCGATTGCGTGGCATGGGCCACACCTGTGAGGTGTGAGTAAGCAGTGGTGCAGCGGAATGATGGTAAGGTACTGAAGGGAGTAGTGTGTTATGCAGTGGTGTTGTACTGATCGTATACGTACCAGGTAGCGTGGAAGTCAATGACCTGGAAATATATATGTGGGTGTAAGTGAGTGGGAGTGCCAGGACTTCACGCGATCGAGACTTACGGAGAGTTTGTCCTTGGATTTGGAGAGGATGCCATTGAGTTGGGACAACGAGGTGATGTGAGTAATAGACATGTTGAAGTCTGCAAACAGTTCACAATTGTAATAATAATGATATGTAGAACGTCTGAGGAGTACGTGGACGAGAGCAAGCCTTAGCGTGCCTGTGGCGATCGAGTGGCGAAAGCGCGTGAGACGCGACTCGGCAACCCACCGGCACATCACGTGCAAGCCAAACACGACCAAGCGTGGCAATGCGCGCACAAAAGGGCGCGTTGAACGCGCGAATCCGCATCTCCGTCTCTTCCTCTCGCCCACCACAACCTCAAGACTTCCCGCCCCGCCCGCCGCTCTAGTCGTCGGTCGCAGCCTCACTACACACCTCTACACCAACTCATCACTCAACCACCCCCCTACTACTTCTAAACATGTCTGGACGCGGAAAAGGTGGAAAGGTATGTTGCTTTGTTTGTTGATTGCGCGGGGAAGAGGGTTGTTGACGCGTGTCGTTTGTTCGCTGTGTAGGGTCTCGGAAAGGGCGGTGCTAAGCGTCACCGCAAGATTCTTCGTGACAACATCCAGGGTATCACCAAGCCCGTATGTCATCCCTTCTCTTCGGCGGTATCATGTCTCTTTCTGACCGCCGCTTCTTTGTGTGTCGTAGGCCATTCGTCGTCTTGCCCGCCGTGGCGGTGTCAAGCGTATCTCTGGTCTCATCTACGAGGAGACTCGCGGTGTTCTCAAGATCTTCCTCGAGAATGTCATCCGTGACTCTGTCACGTACACTGAGCACGCCAAGCGGTATGCCCCCTTTCCTTCCTTTTGTTCTCTGCATCTGTGCACCGGAGGCTCACGCGCGTCGTCATTGTCTAGCAAAACCGTGACTGCCCTCGATGTCGTCTACGCGTTGAAGCGCTCTGGCCGTACCCTCTACGGTTTCGGTGCTTGAGCGATATAGATTGTCGCTCGGCCCGTCTCCCCTTTTCACTTCTTTGTATCTCAGTACATGTAACATTACTCTGTCTGATCCTATCTCTCCGACGTTGGCCAATTAATGTGATCAATGACATTCCATATCGTGCGAGTATATTACAATGTTGGAAGGAAAGCGAGTAAGTACAGCGGTCCAAAGCAAAGCGGTGCGAGGGGAAATCCAAGTGATACAATTATATTACAGTAAGAGCAAAAGTAGCAAGCGTTCGATGACGAGAGGCATCCATATACGGGTATGTTCAAGCTGACGCGGGATGAGCCAAATGCTCGTAGAAGCGGACGAACTTCCTCACGCCCGGACAGATACGATTGCCCTCCGGGCGCGACCTGGTCCTTTGTCCTCTATTAAATTGTCAACCGTTCCTACGTCCTCTTGTTTTATTTGTATGGCACGCGTACATGAAAAAGTCATGCGAGTTCTCTTGGAGTTCTCATTACACCACAGAAACACAGAGAACTAAGAAGTCACTTCAATGCAGACCATGTACGAAAGCGAGATCAGTGACTCAAAGGATAATACTCTCAGTCTCCGACAGGTGTTAGTAGTATTTTTCAACTCTGACCATACCTCCTACAAAGTAATATTGATGCAGGCGGGCCACTGCCGCGCCAGGGCTGCGCAAGCTCCGCCCAGCCGCTTCGTGGCCCGAAGTGGTTTTGTCAACCGATACAATCGTGAACAACTCTCAGTAATCAGTACTCAGTGATAGTGCTTATATGGTCTATCAGGAAAGCTTCACCAGCAGCCCAAGTCAATAGGCACACTCAGAATTGTTTTAGACCATTGTTTCGATGTATTACCCCACACCATCCGATAACATAGGCCCAACTACAAGGATCTATACA